>NC_134365.1:10827679-11130709 GCF_035582795.1 Mycteria americana | reverse complement strand
GTCCCTCTTTTTTTTGAAGTGCTGGCTGTTTCTTGTTCTTCTGCAGTTAAAGTCTCCTATAGAGGGAGCTGGAGGTTTCTGTGTTCAGTTAAGCCTAAATATTTAAACAGATTTATCTTCAAGAGAAAATATTAGCTAAAATAAGAGGGATTGATTTGCTCAAGGGCACCTGTGACTCATGAGCACAGCTGAAGTAGAAATTAAATCTCAGTTCTCCAGCGCCACCTTCTTTTACAAAAATGTACATTCAGACAACTTGAATGGAATCCATTTCTCCCATCTTAAGCATCTAAGAATTGTACGTGTAAAGCTCAGCTTGTTACTTGAAACTTTTTTAACCGTCACTGAAGAGAATAGCTTCTGGAGTGGCTGACTTGTCTCACTGAAAGAAAGCTTTTTAGGGCAGGTCAATCACCTGTCATTGACAAGGAACATATTTTCTGTTTAGGGAGCCATTGGTAAGTAGACTAACTAGAGATAACTAACCTCTTGACCCCTGATGTTGATCAGAAGAATTCAATCCTAGGACTGCAAAGCAGATGTCAGACACAAATATTATTTTTGTGAGTAGGAATTCCTGTATTAAAGAAAAGTGAGAGAGTATTAGTTGCTTGGTTCTTGATTTTAAACTCTGAGATGGGCCACTATGTGTGATTGTCTCGCAGTAAAGAAAGGCACATTCAATGTGTATGCAATCTATGTCCCTGAATTAAAGAGGACTACATAGAACTGAGACAGTATTGGGAAAATCAGGACTGGAGGGTAATTGTATTGAGAATCAAAAAGGTAACCAGGTCTTCATGTGGTGAACAAAGGGATGTAAAGAGAGCATAGCAGTTAAAGTGGGAATCTTAGCTCTCAGAAGGTAGAGCACACTCAGCAGTTCAGTGACGGTAACACATGACTCTGTTTTACCTTCATGATAAATGTAGAAATCATTTTACCTTGACTTTTTTACTTCATTTAGCACATTTAAGTGTGACATATCACCATGCAAAATGGGAAGAATCCTAAAGCTGCCACTTAGAAAAATGAATAAAACATATAATGATATTAATATTTATAACTGATAGCACAAAGAAGACCAGTAGCAGCTAATTAATGCTCAGTGGTATGAAAAGGTCTGTATGTTATCCCTGTTGGACAGCAGTCAATGAAGTTGGATTCTAAGCTGATGAATCTAATGTCTCTCAGATGTCATGTTGTTTACTACTGTCATGCTGGCTTATTACCTGCATGTGATATATACCCTTGGTCAGAAGGTCTGATCTTTTCCTAGATGATAGCTGTCCTGATAGGCAGCTGTGGTGTTTTGAGACAGATGTGTTGGAACCATTAAAGCCATGCTAATATAAACTCTTGAGCTCACTTGCTCAGTCAATGGTTTGTTACTTGTTTTAAAGAATTATGGTTGTCCTTTAAGCGCTTTTTGAAGAACTGTGACAGTCTATGAAAATCTGTATTTAATTTTAATTTGAAATCATTCTGTAAAGAGAAATATTCAATGAAGAGAAGCACTCTTTTTAAAAATTATATTAACCATGGAAATGTTTTACTGCTCCTTGCAAATTTAAGGTAATAGAGGAATACAGAACTTGCATGATATAGGTAGAAAAACTAACCTAGATAATGATGTTTTACACTAAAGTTATTGAATTTATCCAGTTGTGAGATTGAGGTGACAAATTTCTTAAAAATACTGTGATCTGTAAACTGCTTTGGTTGACTCTGTAACTGTCATTTAAAGAGATAAAGTCATCAGAAAACATACAAAAGACAATATAAATTATAACCAGTAGGCTCCTTTCATTCCAATAATGCCTGCTTGGCTAGGGTGTAAGGAAGTAAAAATGGGGCCACTATACATACTTAAAGAAAATAAACTATAAGAATATGTAAGTTAACTAACACCCTCTTTCCTATTATTAAATCTGTCCTTTGTCATTCTTTTTCTTTTTTCCTGCTCCTTGGCATATAAGCTACTTTCACTCAACCTCCCACATTCATCATACGGCAGATCTGAGTAGGCTTAAGGGAATAATTTAAAATATGCTTCTAAAGATTCTTGAAAGTATTTTTATGGCCATTATGGAATAATGCAGTAAGGATTCAATTTGCCACAGACATGGGGATCTGAATACATCTCTGTTTATACTTCATACTTCATTTCATTAAACCCTCATTTCAAATATGGGTAATTTATTGGGACATCTTTCTGGGTAGGAAAGAATGAGCTGGCATGTATTTTATGTTCAATTTATGTTTCTGTATGCTGATGTGCTCATCAAAGTGTGAGGTGTGGAGCATCTTGCTGAAGTGCCAGAAAGTTCTGCCTCTGAAAGGTCTGATTCCCCCTGATATGATTACTCTTCTGAAGAAAATGCAATGTGTTTCAGTAGAGAGTTAATGGAGTGGAAATCAGGAATCTGGACTTCTTTCATAACTCTGCCACTAGCCAACTCTGTCATCTTGATCATATTACCCTGAAATAAAAAAACTTTACATAAGAATGAAGTAGAATTGAGATGTTTATATTCCATATAGTCTTGTAAATGCTTAGATTTTATACTTGGTTTTCTACCATATCTGCCATATCTTTAGATAGAAAGTGGAGATCTGTTCCTTCACATGCTTAAGTCTTAACAGTGTTCAAAGCAATGTGGTACTGCTTAAGTACATCTAGTACTTAGGGAACCATATCCAGAACAGACAATATCCTGGTGGTTAAACTAAGTTCAAAGCAGGCAGAGTTCATTTTCCCCATCTTGAAATGGGAGGAAAGTGAAATTTAGTTAGTACTGAATATTTTGGTAAAACATAGGTAGGACAGGGTCAGGGAAGGTTTTTAGGGCTGTTTCAACACTTGAATCCTTTTTAGTTTAGCCCTAAATTTTCTGTAGCATTAGTCTTTCATTTTACGTGTGTATGACCTGTATCCAAATATACTGAAATAAAAATTAGACTTTCAAGTCCCTGTATAATGTTGATAAAACTGATTTTTTTGTGGAGTTCTATTTTTTTAAATTGAGTTGCAGGTTTTTACATAGCTTTCAATCTAGTATTTTTCTATATGTTTTTCCTTACTTGTGTTTTTATAACCTGATTTTATTCATGTCGATTCGTTGTAAATTCAAAATGAATTATTGTGGGAAGTTTGTTAAACTGACAAGAAAGTACATTTCTTTATATATGGATTTTACCTTCTGTCTCCCAAAATACTGCCTCAAGAAATTGAATAGCATGTTCTGAAATATCACTTCCTCAGTAGCATCATGCCCAGAATTGTCATCCTACATAGGTGCTGCAATTGGGTGCAACATTAAGTGCAGCAGGCACAAGGGGAAAAGGAGGCACTTCAATATAACTGTGAGCAGAAAAAGGTAATTTCATTGCTGCCCATTTGGGTAGGTAAAAAGGGGAAGATGTAGGAAAGGAATCCAAGAACAATGGATCTCACAGTGTTCAAACTGTACTCGGTGAAAACTCCATCACTTCCAGAAGGAAAATATATTATAATATATTATATACCTGTCCCTCATCACTTTTTCAGGTGGGTGCCCCAAAGGACAGAACTATTTGCTGGAGTCAGGGAGCCTCCTCTTTATCACTACATGGTGTGTTACAGTGACACTACTTTCTTATTGCTGCCACAGCCCATGCAGTTGCATGGGACATATGCATTTTACTTTTTTCTTACCTTCCATTGTAAGCTACGCTTCAGTTAACTTCCCCATATCTTTGCTTTTGCACTTTAAAGTTTAACTGATTGCAAAAAGCAGAGCACTGTTATAAGTCTGTAAGAACATAAGAATTGCCATATTTTGTCAGACAACAGGTCCATCAAGCCCACTATCCTGTCTCAAGATGCTGCCAGCAGCTGGTGCTTAGGGAAAGAGTGTAAGAAATGGTGAAGAAAATACTTTGGTCTCCCTGCCTCATTTCATTCCATTAGGACATTTAGATTCAAATATTAATTGTAACATTCTATCATATTTACATGTGTGACAATTCATAGACATTCAATGCCAAAAGAAATCTGGAGTGATACCAAGGGTTTCTATTAATAATTTGTAGTGACAGCAAATTAAGGAGCAAAAATTCTTTACAAATCTTCAATTTGAAGGTCTTGCACTGCATTTTGAGACTTTAATATTTTCTATGGGATATTGCATCACAGATCTCATGGGTTCTCTAACACATACAAACAAATACAGTTTTATTATTTGATTTTTTTGGTAACAGAAGCTGTGGAGCTTATATCACACTTTCATATGCGCTGTGAAGAATTCCTTTATGGAGAAATACATCGGAAACAGTATACCAAGGTGACTTACGAGATACAAAGTGGGAATAACAAACACATGTAGGCAGATTTAAAATCTATTTGAAAGCTAATTAAAATAGTGCAAATAGTGCCTGACTTTCAATGGGTTAAAATAACTCCTTTTAGGTGTCTATGCCTTTGATGTCTCTTTCTAGACCATGCTTTTGCCAAGAAAGGTTGGTCCAGATGATCCTTGAGGTCCCTTCCAACCTGGTGTTCTGTGATTCTAGGATTGATTCTATGATTGATTCTGATAGGATTTATTCATATACCTCAGGGTAAATATAAGTTCTTCTTTTGCCTAAGAACTTGCCTAAGTTCTTCTTTTGATGAGGGGATTTGGTGTCTGCCAAATGAGAAGGTTTAATATTGAACATGAACACAACAAACAAAAGTTAAATGAACTGTTTCTTCTGTTGTATTCTTTAGATCATTTGAAAGTTAAGATTTTTCCCTTTCTGCTTTTACACTTGCTGCTGGATATTTATAACTGTCAATGACATTCAGTAGGTTTCATGAACAAAGAACATTGTAATGAGGTCTGAGCTGTTGCATTAGTGCTGTTATTTTCTTTCTCACTTTTTAATATAATGGAGAAAATAAAACCTTAGTCACTAACAATCACTAGTAAACTAGCATTACAGCTCAGTCACATGGGGTTGTTTTACTTATACATTGCGTAACATGTATAGAATTAAAAGCTTTTAAAAACTTATTGCTTGCCATCGATTTTAATAAAAACACCTCACATCTGCTATTTTAGTTTTAATGAAAAGAAAATTTCATTTTTTTGTGTGTGTGAATGGAAATTAAGAATTAACTTTTTCTGCACATGCATTATCAAGGGGGATTAACTCAATGATTTATTCATTGTTTTTTCTAAGTGTTTCATTAGAATTCATATTCTTCCTAGAGAGGACTGACAATTATTAGGGTAGGCAAAGGTGGCAAAACTTTAAGTTTCAGGAACTGATCTAATAGAGGAATGCATAGATTCATGGTACAATGGCCTTGTAATTATTACACTACATTTTTCAGTATATAACTGAGGGCCATTTCTATTCTTTTTATTTCTTGTATTCAATGGAAATGGCTTTGTCAGCAAAGTGGTGCCCATGTTGATTCTCCAGGATGGACAACAAAATCTATGTCTCTCATCTTACACAGAATCCACCATCTCTCCTCCATCACTCATCTTTTTGTCCTATTGTCTGTTAGAATAATGCACATGCTACATGGACTTAGGTAAATTTCTGTGCCATGAGGAGTTCCTATTTAATTCAATGATGTTAATCAGGTACATCATTTGGCATAGTAGCAGCTCTTATTGTTATCTTAGGTTATACTAGGGTTATGAATGGTTTAAAATTCTTGTATCAACATTTGAGGAGCGTAAGCACTAAGGCAAAACCATGGCTGCTCAACAGAATGAAATGAAAGAAAAGGTAGACTGAAAATAACTGAACTAGACTGTATAAGTGATTTAAAAATTCACATAAATACAAGTACACCATTCATCTTTAATTTGCAACTGTTTTCAGTTTGTCTTTCCTACAGAAGCTTTGTCTGTTGGATCTGGCTCAAATCCTTTATTTCAAGCCCTTATTCATGTTATACAGGATGCTTTACCTTTCTAAACATTTCTTGAGACATAGCACAAATACCATAATATTCACAATTTAACCTCAGTCACTTATAATGATTTTTTCCTAATGTTTTCCTGCTATGATGTTATTCCATAAAAAACGCTAGATATAAGTCTACAGCAAAATGGGCAGGTATTATCAATATATTAGTAATATCACAAAATCCTTTTGGTATGCTTCTGTAAAATGTATCTATCAAGATACGTTAAAGGACTAATACTTATTTTGTCCCTCATTTTTAGCAGAGACACTAGACCAGTGCATACATTTTACTCATGAATGCAGGGATGAGCACATGCTGTCTGTAAAAGGGGTGAGGCTGGCTGATGACAATGACAAGCCTAGAAGTCTGAACAGGATTTATAGCATCTGCTTATCTGGGATAACTAATAAAGTATTGGCACATAAAGAAGCTGTTTCATTTCTACATTTATTACGTAGATTAATCAATAATCTGGGCAACCACTTGCCAAGATCAATTTTAACTATAGGTAGCCCAGCCTCCCCTTAGTTAATCAAACTGACACGGTTAATTGGAATATTAATGAGGAGCAAATGTTTCAGCTTTTGAAGACTGTGAAATAATAACACCAATGGAGAACCTCCATTTAGAGGTGTTGCACAACAAATATAAAACAACATAGATTACAATTCCTGTTGGTTTTGAATATACTCACTTTTGTTTTGTTGACTTGTGTGAAACAGGCTGAGTTCCAGCTCAGGAGTAAATTTCTTGTCTGCCAAAAGAGCAAATTAAATTATGATTTTATAACCTAATCTTTTTTTTGCCTAATCCTACCTACAGCTAATATCCTTGGATAATATCATTAGTTTGTTATCTTGATAACCTTTAAGAAGAAGTTTTGCTGAGATATCTAGTCTTTTGATATTGTGATTCTGTCCTTACTATTGATGTCAGGTTTTAATTCCTCAGTTTTCATGTCGCACTTCTGTTAAAAATCTTAAATACTTTATGCTTATTCAGCTAAAAAATATAAATTCTACAGTTTCCACTTTAAAAATTACAAATGTATTGAAATTGTGTTTAGCTGTGACTTTTGTATTTGTAACTGTAACTGTAAAACTGATGATTTAGTCATCAGAATTACTTTGTTCATTATAATTCTTAGGATTTTAGCTTAAAGCTTTCCTAAGCTTTTCCATCTGTACTTTTGCCAAGCCCTGATTTTTAGCCATGCCTCACATATTGAGGCTGGTATTCTACTGACCTAGCTTCAGTCATGTAATACCTACCTGTGGTTTATTATAAGATTGAGTAGGGATGCACCCTCAAGGTTGGAGTTCTCTCACCTCGCACTAGGACGAGCTATTGACAAATGAAGACATCTCATGTAAGCTCTTATTCCTTTTATGGTCAATGAAAAAAAATAGGTAATTTCAGGCCGTAATTCAGCTTCCTCGATCTTGTCTGCACCCCATCTTTCTCTTACACTAAGCTACAGAAAGATGAAAAAGGCTTATGGGTTTCTAGTACAACAATAGTTTAGTTTCATAAGAGACTTTTTGGTTGTTTGCTCTCTACCACATGTCTTAAAATCTCTAGACCATGTAGCAAACCAAACATGTACGACATCAGTGAAGACTGAGTATCTGGACCTGTGCTACAATATATTTCATGCTTTTTTTATGCTTTTTTTAGCATATAAGAGGTTTGATTCTCATAATTCTCATACAAAATCAAAATTCCATTGAATCTAATGGAAAAATATTATTAAGATTTATAATTAATATCACTTGGTGAGTAGTAATGCTTTCCTGACACTTCCGAAAATAAATCTCTTTCACTTGTTTCAGAAGCTAATTATCTGGACTGAAAATTTTCAGGTTGGATATCTGCCTCAGTTTTGTTGTTAGGCTTGTTTATTTATAGAAACTTTGACTCAAAACAATTCATCTCTTTCTGAGAAAAGGCAAAGTAAAAATGTCTTGGTAGAAAATACACTGGTTTCTTCTTTTAAAAATTCTAGGGCCTTTAAGCAACAGAGACTTGGTAAATGATAGGCACGTGATTTTTTGAATTCAGAAATAAGAATCATAGCTTTAAAGCTGATTATATTTAGTCAAAATATTTCAATTTTAAAACATACCCTCCGTAACTTTTTAGACTCAATTAAGGTGCCCTTTGCTCAACTACCAGGATATTCCTCAAAGTCTTAGCTGGGCTCCTGCATACTGTGCTATATATATGCTGCTCAGGACACTTGAATGGAGAGCAGATACACTTATTAACAGTCACCCTTTTCCTGTGCTTAGGTGGAAAAATTGAAAAGGAAGGTTTTTACCTCAGTCTTCCCTCTTGCACATGTACTGTAGGGAGTAGATGGGGACAAAGAGCTGGGAACAGTGGCAAAAACACTAAAGTCAGAGAGTGATTATGAGGTAGGACGGAGGAAACAAAGGAGTATGCAGCTGGGAATGAACTATCAAGGAAAAGGCTGTTGTGAGCCAGGTGGTGTGGATGATGTGAAGACAGATATAGGAGGAGTGCTGCACTCTGGTAAGATGCTGAGGGAGAGGGATCTACTCTGGACACAAATAAAGGTATATGCAAGACTCTACAGTAATGATCAAATAAGAAATATTACATTGTACTGGATGTAACATTGTGGCCACAGTAAAATTACTAGGCTGTTTGTATCCTTACTGATGATTTTATTTGAAAGTAGATTGTAATTATTTTATTTATATTATTGTAGCATCTACTGGTCACAGCCAAAATCTGGCCCCATTCTCCTAAGTAACTTCAACTTGGAGAGAATACTCCCCAAGGGTCACCAAAGTAGTAATGTGTGTTTGACTGAATAGCTTGTTGGATCAATGCCTTGCAAGCACTGTTTTGGCCTTAATTGAAAGCTCAGTCTGCTTAGATGGGGTTATTAATTAAATAGGGTCATTGCAAGTTAGTGGGAAAAGCTTAGGTACGATGACCAATGTTATACAGCATAACATCTGGTGCTAGCAGCATTCTCAGTATTGGATGCTAATGATGCTCTGTCTTAAGGACACATATATAATAGTTGGCATTTTTAAATCCATTCAGCAACCCAGATTTGTAAGTCAGATATTTGCTTTCTTTGCTGTTTTATTTCCATACCTATGTATTGAAGGGTCTGTACAGGAGAACTGAACATTTATGTGGAACAGAAAATCAAACTTTAAAACAGTTCTTTATAATGGACTTTTATGAAAGGACCACAGCTTGGTGATTTTCTCTGTTGTCTTGTGTGTGATGTTATTGTATCTGGTGTAGCTGGTAAAAAAGTAGCTGACCTAAATTTGAGATTGATCAGTTGGTCATGGCAACTGTCAGGAGCAGATTTTTGGCTGCCACTAGTAGGACTTGTTGATGGGTTGCTGTTATCTCATAACATCCCTCAAGAATACAAGCCTGAGAGGAGAGATGTGAGATGTATGTCAATGTGGCAGAACATCTTACAGCTGAGGCACTCATAATCACTGAAGCCTAAAATATTTCAAATTCACTGTGTAGAGATAACTACTACTTAACCATCCTATAAACTTGGCTGAAATCTCTGCATCAACAGCAGATTAATATATATGATAATTTTATAATTCTTCATGGTATGGCTCTTTCTTTGTCTTTAAAAAAAAATAAAACTTGAACACCTTTTTCTAACAAAAAAATTATGCATCCATAATAAACCCTGGAGGAAAAAATTCAATAAAAGAATACATATGCATCAGGAATTCATTGAATATTCTTGATTTCCCTTGGTTCCCTTAGATTTTCCTTCAAGCTTTAAACTCTTAGGACCAAATTCATCCCCAATGTATACTGAGTTCCCTGCAGTCAATGGAGTTATGTTGCAGGTGTGTTTGAAGTTGTGAACACTTTCAGAAGTGTTCTGTATTTAGTCATAATAAGTATATAGTTCATTCTGAACTGCTGATGGAAACTTCCTCTTTAGGTCTCTAAAGAACAGTATTGTTTTTCACTTTAAAGGGAAATACAGTAAAGTAGAAAGTGATGAATGTACCTGGTTGGATATTCATTACCATGGGCAAGTGATTAGTTACATTTTTCATTCAGAAGTGGCTTGTTTTTTAATAAGCAACTATTCTTTGTGCCCCTGGTCCCCAAAGTAC
The DNA here is from genome assembly GCF_035582795.1 of Mycteria americana. Lineage (NCBI taxonomy): Eukaryota > Metazoa > Chordata > Aves > Ciconiiformes > Ciconiidae > Mycteria > Mycteria americana. The sequence goes on along the minus strand of NC_134365.1, from coordinate 11,120,611 downwards.
CTGAAAATAATTAGTATTGCTGTGGAAAACTGGGAATAGGGCTACACTTCAGTTACAGACACAGCCAGCTTTAAAGTAGGTGATGGTGGTGCTAGAAGCAGTCTAGTATGGCAACACCAAACTCAGGATGTGCTGCAAATCTCTGGATGAATTCTCAGAGGTAGATCTTAAATATAAGAAGTGATTGTTGTTGGGTTTCAGAGGTTTAAAGCTTATCATCATCCTACATAATGTTGGAGTCACAACGAGTACCGTATAGTCAAATATTTAGTGGCTTCAGTTCACAAGTGCTTGTGAAAAGCTTGTATACTTTTCTGTTTTAGTAGGTTTGTATTCCTAAAGCAAATGAATCTTTTGCTGCAAGCAATGTGCAACTCCAAATAATTCCCTCAATGAAAGAACAGGGAAAAAAACATTATTAAAAATCAAACTTAATGAGAAAAGAAGAATAATTCAGCACAGAGTCCCATTGGTTTTATACTTAGAAATCATAAAGGGTATTGTAGTGTAATCGGAACAAAAGTTTTCTTCCCAAAGCTGCAAGTTCTCCTTTAGAAGCTTCTCCACTTCAGATCACATTTATTTCTGTGGAAAATCTTGTCTGCCTTTTTTTGTATTTATGGCAGGTTAATCATCCATAATGAAGCATTAGTTATTTTTGGACTGTAATTTTAATACAAGCTACAGCTACTAAAATGGCCCCACAGAAGAGAATGAAATCCCCACTGTTAAAGCTTTTTGATAAATTTGTACCTTGAAAAATAATCTGTCTGACTATACAGCTGGATGCTCATAGGGTTTCCTCCTTTCAGTCAGGAATGTATATCAGTCTTTATATATATATATATATATGTACATATATATCTCTCTCTCTCTCTCAAATAAGGGAATAATACCCCATTTTATAATGAAAGGCCTATGGTGCAAGAAAAATATGTGATTTTAATCCACTTAAAAAAAAAAAAGAAACTGGTGGGAGTATGAATTTATCTCCAAGGAGTCAAAATCCAGGGCACTGACGTCTGGGTTAGGCTTTTAAAATACTCCCAGCTTCCCAAGAAAAGCAAAAAGTAATAAACAGCAGGCTGAAAAACTGAAATTGCACAGAGTACTTCTGTGACCCATAAGCCAGCTGGCATGGTATCAGTCATTTCCATAACCTGGCTCTCCAAAAAGGTGGCCGCATCGAAGTTGCCTCATCTCTGCATGTATCTTGTGTCCAGGCTAATTCCTGAAGCATGCCAGAGTATAGTTCAGAAGAGTTTTACATGGCAAGGACCAAAACCACATCAGTGATTAGCCTAAAAATTTAATAGTGTGTAGAAGGAAGCATTTGTATCTTGTTTAATTTACTATGTAACTGTACCATTGGAGTCTTGAAGCCACCAGCCTTGTAGATATGCACTGGAAATAACTGAAAATTACCTAGTCACCATAGTTCCCACCAGAACGAAACAGATGGTTCTTTCAGAGCTTCACATAGTAACCACAACTTGAAACAGATAAATAATCTCGATAATCTCTATAATCAGTAGCACGCACTTCCTGCTCTGTCCCAACACAGATATGTCTTTATCTTATGGATAAAGAAAGATGTAATAGATTTACTTTTTGGTAGGGTTATATAACCTTATATATATAAATTTATGTAGAAAACACCACATCTTAAGAGTCAGACAATTAAGCACTGGAAAGGTCTTCATGGAACGATTATGGATTCTCCATTTTCTGAGATTCCTAAGAGCCTACCTCACATGCAGACCTCATACAAAAATCTAATGTATATTTTTAATTACTTGGGTAAATTTTGCCTTAAGTGAACCAATTGACTCTGCCTGTTTTTCTAAAAATACATTACATAAACCAGGCCATTGTCAGCTTCATGGCAGTAACATCCCCACTTACATTGCCTGCCTGGTTAGGGTAGGAGCCAGTTTACCTCACCAAAATGCCTAAACTTAAACGGACCAGATCTCTCTTTACAGACTTCAGAAATACCTTCCTCTCTCTCCCTACACAACTTATTTCAGAGGATTAATTCTAATCCTAAGAATCAGGCATTTAGGATGCCTACATTAGATGAATTAGAGTCCCACAATTCCTTTCTTTCATTTTAGCATTATTTTAATGAAAATTTCAAGTTAAGATATTATGATTCATAAAAAATAAAAATTGCAGAGCTACACAGAACTCAGGCCTGCTGTGTTTTTAGTTTCAAAATAACTTACATTTACTACATATCTTATTACAACTGTTAAATTTGTGCAGGGCAGTAATGAAACTGTCATGCTAAGCATATAATGAGCTATTTTGCTTTGTTGCTAACTGCCTCGTTGTTTACATTATATTTCATAAGTGTACCGTATCTTCATAAATATGATTGAATACAACAATAACTTTAAGGGAACTGCAGCAACTGCTTTGTTTTGAGAAAGATAATATTTTAGCGTCTTGCCATTTGTATTGGACTTGTGCTGAATACGAATATTTGTAAAATTAGAAGATTTTAAAAAATGAGGAATTGTTTAAAGTAAAATATGGCACTCATTAAAAAGAAGCCTGGAACTGTGCTGAATGGTATAAACCTTTTTTACACATATATATAACCTGATTTTGAAATAGAAAATTAAGCAAATTTAACTAAAACTCTAGACTTATTTTCTAAACGTGCTAAACAGCCAATATCTCATGGATTTCATTAGAAACTATCAGGCATCCAGTGCTTGCAAAGACAAGGAAATGAGTAAAGACCTCTTCACCTGCAAAAAATCCATCAAGTAAACATGTTGATATAGTTAAAGTACTTCAGACCTTCAGAATTGTTTTCCCAAAACAAATAAGCTTATAAGAGCTTGGATTTTTGCACAAATATGGTAACAAGAGGTGCAGTCATAGAGATGGATGTTAGGTGACAACCACAGTCTAACTCAAATTAATTTCTGTAAAACTGTCTCACCTGTGTATCGATGAGGCCTAATTGTGAACTTAAAGATTTGACTTGATAGAAGCATTTTTTTAAAGGCTTGTCTGTGTTGTAAGCCCCTCCCAACACACCAGTCACTGCTTTTAGGAAATCCTTCTCATTTGAGCACCTTAATAGCATTATGTTCCTTTTTTTTTCAGTTTCCAACTCCCTAAAAATTTTCTTATATGGGAATAGTTGTCTCTAAAATAAATTTAAGCCTACTGATAATAGGTCTGTTTATCTTAATTACCTTTAGCAGTTTTCCCAGAAGGATCAGAGGTTGTAAACCATTTTGCTAAATGGTCAAGGAGTAGCCAAGTACTTAAAGAAGAGAAAAGCATGCTAAATGTGGTAGTGTGAAATGCTGCTTCGCTGGGCAAACCAAAATACTGGAATTAAAAAAAATAATTTCACATTGACTCAAGGGCAAAAAAAAGTCAAAGGAAAGATTTAATCCATTTTCGTCTTTTCAAAGAGCCCAGAGATTTAGTGTAGACACTTTTTCTTGTGTCCTGTGACAGGTTTTGGTACTTATCTTTGTTCCATTCATGTTTTGGAGAAGCTTGAATCGGAAGCCATTTCTTTTTCCTTGTTCCTATGGAGTAATAGAAAGTGACTTTTCTGATAGACTGCAGCTTCATCCCCTGCGTATTTACACAGACTTTGGCGACTGTGCTCACTCACCTGGCGTTTATGACTGCCTTGGATATTTATTAGGTCTCTTCAGGGCCTGCCACCACAGGGACCCCCCACTGCTCCTGGCCCCCACCCAGGCAGTCCCAGCCCTCCCTGGTATTTGACATCTACTTTTTCACATCTTAATTTCTCCCTTCTTTTAAATTACTGAATTTATAAACAAATTGTTCCCACTAACTGTATTAGAGAAATAAACCGTTAATATCCTCAGTTCCCAGCTAAGTTGTGGCTTAGGTCTGAGAGTGCTAAATCCTGAGGTATCCAATGTAGACCACCATCTAGGAGGTCTGTTCTCCAGGGTTTCTTAACTGTGGGGGTTCCCATATTTGCTAGGGGTCTCCAGAAAGTTTCAGCTGCTGAATTTTAGTTTCCCACATTAGTTCAGAAGTGTCTGAATTCAGGACACAGGAAATTTCATTTCTGAGTATGAAACAGGTTTCAGTGGATAGTCAGGTAAGATCCACCTTAGTCCACCTGCCTGTAGGCAGAATAGTTTTCAGACCTGTGACATGCAGTGACTCTGCATGCAGGCGTGAGGGAAATATAAGACAAGTTGGAGAACTGGTGACTGAGACCCTGATTCAAGCACTTGTGGTTGGGTCAGTCTCTTAGAGAAGGCAAAATGCTTTGAATCTGGCTCATTGAAATGGGTTTGTGTATCTTCATCAGGTTAAAAAAGCCAACAAAGATCCTGGGAGCAGGGACCAAATGCCTCACCCACTCAGCCAAACGTGCCAATGTCCGTGTTAACCCCAGGATCCCATTTTCCTGCTCTTCTTGTGGCTCCATAACACTTGTATGCTAAAACCCACCACCATAATGCCGTATTCCTTCAACAAGAAAGTTTAGGAAACCAGAGTCCAGGTCGATCAAAGTGTTTCCCTTGTCCTGTTGATTCTCTATATTTAGGAAAAGGGGTAGACATTTAACCACTACTCTAATCCATCAATTGAGTAAAATGTCTGAACGGGATGAACTGGAATCCTGCCCATAGATTTTTTTACAGGCACTTATTTCTCTCCACTGCCTGCATGTGGACTATACGTGTTCTGGTTTTGGCTGGGATAGAGTTGATTTTCTTTATAGTAGCTAGTATGAGGCTGTGCTTTGGATTTGTGCTGAAAACAGCGTTGATAATACAGAGACGTTTTAGTTGTTGCTAAGTAGTGCTTATACTAAATCAGGGACTTTTCAGCTTCTCATCCTCTGCCAGGTGCACAAGAAGTTGGGAGGGGACACAGCTGGGACAGCTGACCCCAACAAAGGGCTATTCCATACCACATGACGTCATGCTCAGCATATAAAGCTGGGGGAAGAAGAAGGAAGGGGGGACGTTTGGAGTGATGGCGTTTGTCTTCCCAAGTCACCGTTAGGCGTGATGGAGCCCTGCTTTCCTGGAGATGGCTGAACACCTGCCTCCCCATGGGAAGGAGTGAATGAATTCCTTGGTTTGCTTTGCTTGCGTGCGTGGCTTCTGCTTTACCTATTAAACTGCCTTTACCTCAACTCACGAGTTTTCTCACTTTTACTCTTCCGATTCTCTCCCCCATCCCCCTGCGGGGGAGTGAGCGAGCGGCTGGGTGGGGCTTAGTTGCCGGCTGGGGTTAAACCATGACAATATGTGGTACCAGACAGATAAATTTTCATGAAGCAGTGTCTAATGTAGGTAACTAAGAAAGGCGGCCTGATATTTTTCCTTTCAGATATGGAGATGACTCAGAGGCAAGATGATGGAATAATACAAACTCAGATTAAAAATAATATTGAATGTAATTAAGCATAGGAACAACTTAATAATGAAAAGATTGTCATATATGACTAGGTATCTTCCTGACATACATTAGCATAAGGAGAAGCTATGATCTTACTGTAAAAAGAATGAGAAATTGTTCTCTTATATTGATCACATCGCTTCTAATGTACTATTACTTTAGTGTTTTGCTTCATGTATCACACTCTTAGTCTGAGGTGGCTGTATCTGCAGGACTTGCAATTTGTGGTCACCTAAATGGCCTGTCGATTAACTCTGCATCTACCTTCAGATACTCTAGGTAAGAAATTAATGACATTCCTTTAATACTCAACTGCCCATTATAACTGGAAGTTAGCATTAAAAGCCTGGAGACAATCTAAATTAACTAAATGGAGTAGCTATTATATGACTGCAATGTAACAGGAGGTATTAAATGATAGGTTTTTTAGTTACAATGAATGTTGTTGGGAATCTCTGCTATTTTCTACTAGCAACTAGTAGCAAGCTAAACTAAATTTACAGTGTCTTGAATTAATTTTTACTGTTTGTAGAATGAAAACTACAGTTTGTATAGTATTCAGTGAAAATTATTCTTGTGACATTATGAAAGCTTCATGGCAAAATATTGCAAAAACCTGATTTCACTCATTGAAACGTAATTGGTGTGGTGTATCAACAAGGCACAAAAATAGTGTAAAGGTTCTGTTTCCACTGTTTCCAAAATGGTGTGTTATTGCTGTCTGCATAGATGACATACTGGGATCTCACATCATATATATACATGTAGTACAAGTTGACACAGTGCAAAAATGAAAATGAAACTCTCCTATTGTCTACAGAAAGAACATCACAAAATAATATTGGGGTAGAGAGCTTTCAGTCCACAAGACAGAGTAAATAAAATTGCTTTAAGAGGCCAGAAGTAATAAAATACAGTGAGGCTAGAACTGATATTAATAACTCTGTCCAGAAACATTCTATATGTGGAGACAGAGTCCTGCACTTAGACTTATTCCTTAACAATGAAAAACTGGAGACTTCCATGTAAAAGACAATTTGATTTGCTGTGTGATGTTCAGCTTAGATAAAGGAAACTTACCCTATCAGGAAAAGCTCTCTTCTTTTCATAATAAAAAAGCCAAAAGTTTCCTCTACCATCTGAGTAGACTATTATTGGGGGGGGGGGGGGGGGGGAGTTAACTAAAGCAAAAGCTGTGACACCAAACTTGTGATAGCTACCTGATGAGATCTCAGATGAAGATTCCCAATAGTATCCCCACTGGCTGATGTAGTAAAATTTCAGAAAGTCTTAGGTTTAAAACAGCACCAAATCAGACTTTCAGAAACATTTCATGAAAGGCTGATGAGAAGCATTCATCAATCCAGCAAGTAGTCAAAACCAAAATAAACTAAACTGAGGTTATGCATTGAATTTATTCTTCTATAGCATTAAATTCTAAAATTATTTGAAAATAAACAGATGTTTTCTACACTTCACATAATTAAATTTTAAGACTCTATACTGTAAAGTTGCAGGGACAAGGCGAACATTTTTCTGTCATGCTTTCACCAAATCATTGTGACATTTGTCAAATTTATCATTGCTCTTGAGATGGGGCAGGTAGGATTTAAGACCTACAGCAGCAGCCTTTGTGTACTGGGTCACCTTACCCAGGTTGTCTCCTCTAAAAGTAAGCCTGCAATGGGATAGATTTGGTACTTAAATACAATTACTTCATCTGAAAACTACCTAAAACTTCCATAACTTTTTTCCTTCATTGAACAGCAAAAAAATAAGAATAGATACTCAGTCTACATGTTAGTGACTGTTCTACTACAAAAGTGTTCCAGCCACATTGAGAAGGTACACCCCAAAGGGAAATCAGTAGTGGGCATGTTTGGGGCTGAGATTTCTGCTGGAATTTGTACAGGCAGGAGTTTCCTCAACATAAAAACAGTGTTTGAGTAGTATGTTCAGCCTCTGTAATCCTCTTCTGTGTGGGCCAATAGTAAAGGAAGAAAGAGTGAAATACTTGTCCTTCTCCTTACTGCTGACATCATGAAAACAGCTCACAGGCATATCATTCAACTATTCATCTTATTAGCTCCAGTGAAAAGTCATGTCTGGGTCCTCATCTAAAACTGACTATTTGTCTCACTGTCTGTTCCTCTTCCAGCCAAGGAGTACCAATGATGTACATCACCTACTGCAACTGAAGTCTCCTATTAGCATTTACCTGTGTGTGAAGGGATAATAGTCTTTCTGTCCCTGCAGTGTCTTTCCATCACTAGATCAGGGAGTAACATTCCCACATGTATCAGGATGAAACCAATAATAAGTCTCTGCACATCTGTTGTTTGTTTATATGAACTCTTTCCTCAGGGTTTTTCATCCAGTTTTTGTGTAGAAACTTTCAAGCTGTTAGCCTTGAGGAAGCTTGTTCTCAGTTCTGGCTCTAAAATGCTGGTCTGAACTTTTTATTTCCACTGTGGTAATTGTAATACCTTCCCTCTGGACTCACTGAGAATTAACATCACTGCAGCAAGATCATGGATGAGTATATATATATATATATATATATATATATGACATATTGATGAATGACATTAGGATCACTGCATATTCTTTCTCCGTTACAGATCTTAGGAGTTCTAAGCTTCCAGATTTTTTTAAGTCAGTAACAATATCAGGTCTGCAGTAGTGGGAATCTTAGTGCAATAGAAGACACTCTTAAAAAATAATTGATAACTTGAATTATGGTTTTGCAGTTTCCTTTCAAAATGCTTCACAGTATTCTTACAACCGGGCACCACAGACTAGATGGTGTCTTCGATCCCATCTCAGAGTTTACTGTGAAAAGGTTCAAACTTCATTGCGTCTGTTACTTAGTTATGAAAGTTATCTCTGACTTGACTGGTTAGAGTCTTAGTGGGCACACAGGATGTAGTGGCTTGTGACGACTGATGGTGATTAAAGAGAGCACTCAAAACCCAGTCTTAGATGGGTGCCAGAGACGCAGTTGTTATCTGAAGGACAGGCAGAAGAGCCAAGAACTACACTGATATGATACCAGCTTCTAAAATCCTGCCAGTGCCACAGCTGCTTGGTATTTTAGGTGGATAATTCTGCTGCTTTTATGTGACTTTTCATTATTCTTGAAAAATATCACAGAGATTTGCTCCTTGTGTGACTTTATCACAGTTTGGGAGATGAGATAATAGGAACTGGACTTGGCTGCATCCCCAGGCTTACTGTGCTTGGAAAAGAATGTGATTATGTATGAAAGGAGAAACGCATAATCCAGGAGGAAAAGGCAAAAAGGAGCACAAGAAACGCTCCCATTAAGTCTGTGTATTCCTGCTTTATCATAATATATGTCCTGATCAGCCTGATTGCTATCAAACAAAGGTAGAATTTTATAGTGAAATGAATACATGTTAAAGCTTATCTATTTTTTTTAGAGATCTCAAAGCTCTAAAGACAAGACAAAGAAGTATCTTCATTTTTACTTTGTACTTGAGAAAACTATAATCTAAAAAGTTAACATTACTTTCCCAGAAGATAAATAATGTTGTTATCAAAGAACATCACAGTCTGGGGACTTCTGCACTGAAGTCTGCTTTGGAGTTCAGCCCTTCCCTTTCTGCCTAAACCCTTAAGAATGTAACATTCCATTAAAATGTTTTCTTCATAGTTCCTTTGGTTTTCCATTTTTCCCATCTGGTAGAAGCTCTAATTATTATTTTGTTCTCTGAATTTCAGTGAGAGTCCTGGGGTCCATGTATTTCAATATAACTTTAGGAGATTTTTAATTTTTTTTATTATTATTTCTTATTATTATTTAACTTTTCATTCCTACTATTCACCAGGGTGGTTAGAACGTAATGTCTTCTAAGCTCTTCTGAAACAGTGGTCTCCAAAACAATAGAAGTCAAAGAATCAATAGATGCATTTGTAAACACCAAGAGCAGCATTACCATCTTCCTTCTGAACAAAATATATAAAGGGCACTCAGAACATCTGGAAAGGATAGTCACTCTTATCTAATTTGCTGCAGTAAGTACATTGCATGTTAACTGGATGTAAACAAGGCCTTCTCATGCTACAGGCATAATTGGAAAGTTATCAATTTCTATTACTGTCTTTAGCAATTTCAACAATTCAAGCTCAAGGTAACAGGAAGCTCAGTAATTGTTTCATTGGCCGCTGTAATTTCTCTTCTGGACAGGGCATAGGCTCATTGAGTAATAAGCATTGAGTGCCATCTAGTGTATACATCACAGTGCATGGACAAAAGCAGCCTAGGAAAGTGAAGAATCTCAGTATTACAGTTCCTAGCAAAAAAGTGTGTAGAAAAGGTTGCTATGTCTGAAATAAGAATCATTAAATTACATTGTCTCATTAAAAAAAAAAAATTAAGAACATATTTCAGACCAGAGGGAGAGATGTATTGACACAAAACTAATGGAGGGTCATGTATATTATTGCTTCTGTAGGCTGAGCTCATTAAACACACTAGGAGTTCCCTGCATCCTTTTATTCCCACATGATTTCCCAGTGTACCATCTTCTCATCCTACTTTATGTCTTAGAACAGTTAAGCCATTTACAACTTGTAATTTGCTAAATTACTTCTGTTCTTTCCTTCTGGGAGAAAAGTAAATCTTAACTGAGATGTCTGGCAGGGTTAAAAGCTATCGTGTTGCTCCAACTCTTTGATCTAGAGACAATTATAATCCCATTAGGTGACAAATTGACTTATCATTTGCCATAGCTTTGTTGGTTCCACATTTCCATCTCCAGTTTTCACCGAAATCAACAGGACCCTTCCCACTGATATCTGGCACTATTTTCTGAAAGAATGATGGTGCTATGGCCAGGCAAACAGAGGTCTTGCAGAAAAATGCCACTAGTGTGAATCTAAGTCCTTGCTTCACTTCAGACAGTACAGCCTGAAGAATTCAACCATATAAAGGTTAGGTTTAACCCTCTATCGAAACTTCTAAGGTGATAAGTATCTATGTAAAGTGATAGCTGGTATGGTTTGGATATAATACCTCGTAAGTGTTTTTTCCAGTGGAAGGTGGATGTTTACAATACCCACATTTGTATACATTAGTTCTTGTTTTGTTTACCTGATTCAATATATATAATTTCTAATTTCATGTTACAGGTGTAAAAATCTTATCTATGGAGCTGGTTAATGACCAGCTGGAGACATCAATAGATACATTTCCAAACTTAGTATCACTTCATTTAAAATTTTGTTTAGCTTTCTTCAGAAAGTTGCTTAGGTCAGTATCTCTAGATGCTCCAAAAGCCTGGATAAGACTGAATGTTATTAGAAATTCCATAACATGTTTTTGATGAAAAAAACTTTTGAGTGTCATTGTGTTAAAAGAAGGTAATAGCTCAAAGGAAAACTTATATAAAGCCACTGAGAAGGTCTTCAAGTGAATCAACAAAATATGAAACTTGTTCTTTTAGAAGAAAAATAACCACTTGAAAGGATAAATGGCTCATGAAGTGCTTGTTAAATGCTGTATACTACATACAGCTATATGGGTATAAAGGTAGAGACAGAGGGAAAAAAGCTACCTGCTGCTGTCAGTAGAGCCACTGATTATCCATGAAGCTGTTGCTGTTTGTACACCTGAAGTGAAAAGGATGGAAAGAACTATTGCATCCAAATGTACTGACTCTGGCTGCAGTACCAATCACCTTACTACGTAGGGAGGCTGGAGGAGAAAACACACACACGTGCCCACACAGCCACAGACCTGCTTAAAATTCTGAATATACTTAACCTAGTTACATAGTAAAAGATAACATGTTAAAGATGACTGTTGAGTTGCAGCAGCAAAATGTGGCGAATGGCAAATAAAAGAGCAGCACTCTTTCTTTCTCTACCAGAGGAGGTGGAGGACCTGCTGCAGACACCCAACGGCACTGCCCAGGTGCTGCGTCCTTACCCAGGGAAACAGGGCTGGAGCGATCCTGCTTTCTCTCTTCTGCTTCTGCCCCTGTTCCTGCAGGGGCTGTGATTGCCCTTTATACCGTCTTGTTATCTCCTTTGTGCTTTCATGCTATACAGGGTGCTTTACATGCAATGCATACATGTTCTTTGTTGTCTCTGCTGTGTCTAAGCCAGGTTCTGCCCAGCTCTCAGGACTGCATTGCTTTAGTGAGCAATAATATAGCAGTTGTGATTTCTGCTATTCCCCAAAAAGCAATGGTATTACCCTATACTAGTACTGTCAGTTCCTCTGCTATCAACCTAGGCTTGGATTCTTGGTATAGACCAGGTGAAGGATTGAAAGCTGATAAGCAGGTACTATTTTACAGTAGCAGACCTGTTTGTGTTCATGATACTTTTATATCATTTTTGTTATCCTTGAGGTGGAAAAAATTTCCAGCTTCAGAGAGATTATTTTCATCCATGAAAGAGATGCAAGAACGAACTAAGAAACACATCTGTCAGAAATCAAGCGACAAATTTAGATGACTATTATACACTAGACATTGTCATAATAGGCAATTTGTTATATATTCATATATTTGAGGGACAGCTTACTAGAAGCAGTGTAGTGCTAGAAACAGGCTTAGCAGCCAAATAAAAATCAACATGTAACCAAGTAAGTTTGGAGTGGAAGAGATTTATTGTTGAGACATCAAAATACCAGGTGTGAATGAGTCATGAACTCAGGACTGAATCACGACTCAGTAAATACCATGTGCCTTCTTCACACAAATAGAACAGTAAGAATCCCTCAGTTTATGAGCCAAAGCAGAACAATTGATAAACTCCTTTGATGAAAGCTTGGTTTCCATAGAGAGATGAAGTAATTCATCAAGATAGCTTTTGCTGACATTTATTACAGAGTACAAGTGGTTTTCGATGTGAAATAATAGGTTTCATCAGAGTAGTTGGTTTAGCTGGAAAAATTAGGCAAACTTTTGAACATCTTCAGGTTTAAGATAGGCTTGGCACTTTTTAAAGCTAAGCAGAAATTAAAAACATTTGTTTAGGGCCTAGATAGACAGGTATCAGTAAGGTTATCTCTGAGAGAAAAGGTGTTTGATGCTTGTGGAGTCAATTCTATATTATCAGAGAAAAAGGGCAGGGAAAGAGAGGTAGGGAAATAAATATGATAAGGTAGTTATCTTCTGGATGGAAGAGAGAGACATAATTTCTGTAACACTTTAGTAGAGGGGAAGAAGATAACAATATGTCCTAAAAGCAATATCACTAATGAGTTTGCTTTTTGTGTATCTGGTAGAATTATGAATCTTAGTTCCCAAGATCACTGAAGAAATACGATTTGTCTGTTTCCTCTGAAGATAAAGTCTTAGAGATCAGAAATAGAATGATTTTTCTTTTTTTTAGAAATATTAATCTTTGTTATGTAACCTTTTACAGAGGTTTTGGAGTGCTCATCCAAATACAAAAGGGACTGTGATGTTGTATATGCTGTTTCATAACTGAGTATGACTGACATGGCACTTTCTCCAGAAATTATTGCTAGACATTCACTCTCCAGTAGACACAAAACTTGTGTAGGCTAACACTGATATACACTGAGAGAAGTACAGAAACACTGCATCATGGAAGGAGAAATCCTATTCAATCTCTTGCCACAAGACTTAAAAATCTGAAATAATACATGGAGAACAGTGAGGACCATAGTGTTGCTTCTGCCAGTCTGCAAGGTTTAGAAAAGAGCGGGACCTTCACCACTGCAGCCGTGGGGAGGTGAGAGAGTTGCGATGCCTGGAACAAAGAAGAGGAATCCGGATGCTTACTTGCTTATACATGAATCAAGCTCCAGAAGTGTCCACCCATGACTCATTCAGGTGAAAATGGTGTTACACTCAAAATCTTGTTTGTGGGCAAAGAGGAAGCACATCTTATGTTTATATAAAGCCAGGAATTTATTGCCAGTGTAATCAAAATCTTAAGAGTTTAATCATTATTAGCCCAGGTCTAATTGTTGAGAAGAATACAGTTAGAACACAGAATAAAGTCTCAGCAATAGTAATAAAACAGTTAAAATTGCTATACACACACTTAGTTTCTACCCCTTTCCTGGTGTTATGCTCATCCTTCCTGTGCTCCTCTGGCTCCTGAGGCTGGCAACTTCCTTCTGGTAGTGGTGGGTGGTGAGTTGTCAGCATCTGGCATCCTTTGTCAGGAGGAATATGATGTTCATGTCAATGGTTTCTTCTTCCTCATGCTAGGATCTGTTGGTGTATTGGGAGCCTTGTGGCAGACATTGTATTGGAGGAGACAGTGATCTTGAGCAGGCCATGTGTGGCAGTTACACCCCCTGCTTGGCCTTGCCTTTATCTAACTGTACAGCAAGGAGGTTCTCGTGAGAACATCCATTAAAATGGATTTGTTTTCTTGCAAGGAAATTACACGATAGCTCAGATGACCAAAAGGGAGACTGTCTCTCCATGGATGGGCTTTGCTCTGCTTTGCGCAGCACGCTGGGGGAAAATCAATCCGGGCTCCGTCCAATGCTATATGAATACAGGCTGCCCAGCATCTGAAAGGATGTACTCCCTGTCTGTATTCCTCTTCTTATTTCATCTTATTAAAGCAGTTAGCTTATTAAGCTATTTGTTGTTAGGCCTTTCTTATTGAGATCCTGCACTGGCTCGCTCTCACATCACCCCCCAGATGCAGAACATGGGGTCATTCCTAAATGTTTACTAACACCCATTTGCACCTTTCTCTGTCTTCATTGGTCTGCACCTCCATGTTACATCAACATTTACTATATGCCGTGACTTTTTGTGTCTGTTACACACAAAATGCTAGATTTGTTTGTTCTTGTTACCCCTAAAACCAGTTTTCTGCAGCTCCAAACTCACCATTGGTGAGTTAAAACAAAGTTGTAGGTCAAGAGTAGTTCAGACAGAGCAAGCCAGACAAGCCTCAATCCTGAGGCCTTGCAAACTCAGTACAAAGGTTTAATAAGCTTTATTAAACCTTAAAGTATTTCTAGCAATTTTTCATTAAAAATAAAGACAATTATTACTCTTTTATCGATGCAAAAATTTTTGACCAGTAAGGCTTATTACACATAAATATGGTTCTTGTCAGTTGTGAGAATACCATCATTAACATAATTATCACTTCTAAGCTGACAGGAAATTTGTAATATCTAAAAGAAGTCTGTGGATAGATACCTTCAAGGTATCTGGATTTTGTCATCTCAGGTCTGTCAATAGCTCAGATTTCTGACTTGGGTCACTGGCTAAAATTTCTGAAAGAAGAAACCATGGTAGTTGTAGGAAATGGAATAAAATACTTAATAAATTTAGCAAAGATGGATAAATAACTTTAGGCTGATGCCAGTGGGAGATTATGGGTTGCACTGGACAGTAGCTCCTAGTAAAGGGCAGCATCACAGAAAGGAGTATTAAACCTGGAATATGCTGTGTGTAAGATTTCCGTTGAATCAGCTGTTAGAGTTTTGGTAGGGAAAGGAGGTTCTTGGTTATTCTTTGCATTTATAAGTAGTATAGATAGACCATGCTGTACCCAGCTCGGGTTCTACATGTGTCATCAAACATATGCTAGAGTAGACAACCTGGGATCTGTCTTAAAAGGGTCCCTCTGGCACCTGCTAAAAGGGCAGCCAGACCCTGTAAATAACCTGACCTCAGGTGGGACTCAGGTCACCCACATGGGCATTCAGGGCTGCACCCTTGCAGTGCTCCAGCACTTCAGGCTGCTTCCACGGCTGAGCTTCAACAGCTGCCAAGCTAGGTCTCAGTTTCAGCAGTGCAGTTTGATCGGTCTAGTAAGATCGTTTCATGACCAAATCACCTAACCTAGAAAACTCTCCATTCTAATCAACAAACCTGTAGCAAATTAAAAAAAGTTCATATGTTAGTTGCCTGAAAAATATTTACAACTTTGCTAAGTTATGGAACTAACAGAACTGATGGCAGTTAAATTCGTCTTTTTTAATGTCAGGTCCTTGTCTAAGAACCTGGCAAATGGCAATACCTTTTGCTAGTTTTTATTTCAGCCTTGTATTAGCTCAAGTTCTGTAAAATACAGGTAAGCAGGATGTTTGGGGTTTTTTTTAGGGTTAAAATATTCCTAAATGAACAATAAAATGAAAGGCACAAGGAAAGGTGCAGAACGTGCAATTCACACGAGCCATTCTTATTCGGTGCAAAATGCTGCTTTGAAGCATGGCTAGCTTTACAGGAGAGGAGGTTCTGGAATGGTCCCAAGCCTCCCAAAGCAGTCATGTTTTCTTTGGGTGTTTTACAGACCCAAATTAATCCTGGAATGAAGCATGCTGCTTTATGTATCAATCCAAAATATCTGTCTGGTTCTTTCACTATTAGATCATAAGAGCTATCAGTATTTGGCTCAACCTTCTATCTGTCAAAGAGTCTTACTAATTTCAATATATGACTTAAACAGAACCACATTTACTGAAGTAAACTAAGGTAAAGAGCAGACCAAGCCAAGGAACCCAAACTCTGGATTATGTACTGGACTTAATTATTCATATGAGTAGTTTCCTATACAGAAAACAAGCAAGCAAGCAAGCAACAAAATCCCCAAGCCAGAGAAATTTAAGAAGCCTCCAAAACTGAAAAGTCTTGGTGCTCAATACTGTATGGGTAGATTTTCTCTTCATTTTAAATGTTTAAGGTTTAAAATTTCTGTATAACAGTGTTAAAATCTGTACTGCTTTCCTGTTGAATAAAACACAAATCCACTTTTTTCTGGAGTTACGGCACCATCTCGTGGCAAGATGGAGTCTTTGCTCATAATTGGTAAAACGTTTCATATTAATGAATTTTTGAAGAGACTCAGAAAGCAGTTGTACTTTGGTATGCGTGCATCCTTTTACTTGCAGTGTGTACAGTGTTATGGTGGAACTTCACTGTGAAAAGGAACAGACTTTTCTCACCTTTGTTTCCTTAGTCAAGCCTTCCCTTCTTCCTTCATGACAGTATGGAAGAGTCAAATCCACACAACAGCTGATGACTAGGTAGAAAAAATCAGTTTTGAGGTTAGAAAGTGTGTATCGCTACAGGAGCAGGATGTCATAAATTTTCCTGCAATACTTAGTGCTTTGCTTCATGCTTCAGCCTCAACAGCGACATCAAAACACACCAGACATGACCTCCTGCAGTCCCTTCTAGCAGAAATTATCCTTTGATCCTATGGATTCTTCAATGGTATGATTCTACCAACTTGTATTAAAAACATTTGTGAAATAATTTAAGCGCTTATAGATCTGGGAAACATATTACAGGTGAAAGAAGAAACACATACCTAAACACAAACTGATGCGTTTCTGGTCTCTGATTAATGATTTTTTGGACATAGAGGTTACTGGCAATGTTCTGTCACATCTTCACAGCCACCAATAGTCTGTTAACATAGTATCATTGATTTTTGAAGCTGTAGAAAAGATATAATTAAACCAAACTAAAACTGCAGAGCACCAGGATGACTATTCAAATGGTAAAACCTATTAAAAGATATTTTTCCAAGGAAAATGTTGGATGCTCCATTTTTTTGGTTATTTAAAAACATACGTGATCAGATGGACAAAATTGCCTTGGTAGAAGAGACAAGCTAATATTAGGTCTCTTGCATTCCTAATTTCTGTGATCTGTAATATGCCTCATTTGCATCAATAACTTCAATTCTCTGCAAGCTGAACTGAAAGAAGATATAGGATAATTTTATTAACATGTTAAAAGAGAGCTCTTGCTAGATGTAGTTATTTACGAGCAGGGCATGATGTTCTCTCATTCATGTGTACAAATGCAAATGGAGCATCATTGACCTGAGATACGTAAGGCTTCTGGCAGCACTCTCGTATTGACTCTTTGAGCATTATCCCACATGATTGTATTTTGCAATGCAAGAAGAATGGGCAAATTTTCTTACTAAAATGTTAAAATCTTGTTCAGTAATTAGGTCTTTATGAATGCTTCTGTTTATTAATACCTTATCTGTACAGAAAATTCTAGAACTTAAATTTAAAAATCACAGAATCACAGAATCATATAGGTTGGAAAAGACCTTTAAGATCATCGAGTCCAACCATAAACCTAACACTACCAAGACCACCACTGTACCATGTCCCTAAGCACCTCATCCAAACGTCTTTTAAATACCTCCAGGGATGGCAACTCAACCACTTCCCTGGGCAGTCTGTTCCAATGCTTGATAACCCTTTCCGTGAAGTAAAACTTCCTAATATCCAGTCAAAACCTCTCCTGGTGCAACTTGAGGCCATTTCCTCTCGTCCTATTTCTTGTTACCTGGGAGAAGAGACTGACCCCCACCTCGCTACAACCTCCTTTCAGGCAGTTGTAGAGAGCGATAAGGTCTCCCCTCAGCCTCCTTTCCTCCAGGCTAAACAACCCCAAATGTTGGCCTGTAATTGTATATTTATATGTGAAAAAATAATTTTAAATTTGCAAATATATGTGGGGTTTTTTTTTCTGTTTGTCTCTATGCCTAAGCATTTTAAAAGCTGTACTGAGCAGCAAGACCATAACAAGACCTCTTGTTACCTTTTTGGATTGTCTGAGATATAAGGAGTACTGCTCACCTGTTTGAACTGCCCCTTCTCTCCAGAGCTGGGAAAGCATGAGCAATTCTTTTTAACATACATATCATACTGTAAACTTTCTCGGATAGGTACCCTCTCTTTCTCCTGTTTTTAGTAGTCATGGTCCATGATGGAGGTTGATAGAAGCTAGCATCATTAAAAAAAGAAAACAATAGAAATTACTTTTGATTGAAAATAAAAATGTTTAGTTAGGCTTGTAAGATAATATTTAAACTCCTAATTGTTTCTGAAATTGTTTCTGACTTCTGACAGAAGACGGGCTTCTAAGGTAGTAAATTGGTCGATGAGATTTACTTTTTCACTCAGCAATTAGTGATCAAAATTTTATAAAACATTCCCAGATAGTCATATTCAAGACTGCACAGCATCTGAGAAGCTCTGTTTTCTTTCTGCAGAATCACACTTATTGAACAGTATCCGATAGCGGGGAGCGGGAGTATACTCCAATATATAGTTCTATCTGTATTGATATATTCCAAATAGTTCTTTGTCTGAAATCAGCTGGAAACATCAGTAAAGCAGTGTTGAAAAATACATCCTTAAGCAAGTTGATGTTTCTTTCAGCAATGGATTTTCATTTATGTCATTGAGTCTGGGTTGCTAATATTCAAGTAGTGGTATACATAAAATTTCAATTATTTAAAATGTTTATTGGTACAATTCCTGTAGCTTAAAAATAGGGTGTCTGATTCTGAACTTCACTCACATTGCTTTTGGCATAGATGAAGTATGGGAAAGGTGGCAGATGGAGACACAACTTTAAGTTTTAATTCCTCTGGTCCTACTCTGAACAAGAAATAGTCTTATTGCACACACCAGCCATTCACTCTCTTCTGGCAAACCCCCAGATGAAAAAGCATGCTCTTCTAGCAGAGAAGTTCTCAGACCATTCCTTAACATAGTTACATTCACGTATTGTAACAAAAACTATTAAAAATGCTTTTTCATTTGACTTGCAAAAGCCTGTGTAAGAGCATTAGTAAGTAGTAACTGTTGTAATGTTAATTTTTAAAAGGTACTTTTTCCCCATGTTTTTCTAAAACTTCTTGCTAGCCTGCCAAAAATGACACTTTGCATGCAAATGCTCCATTAAAAAAAAAAAAATCAGTGGCAGTTCAGCAGGATTCATAGTTAGTTTTTGCAGCATTATTTTCAGCTGCACAACCCCTGCAGACCCCATAATTCTGAAATGTTGTCACACCGTCACTGCTGAGCAGCTTGGGCTCTCCACAACACCTCAAGCTTGTAAAAATGAACATTATGAACTAGCACAGGACCTCAGAAATACATTCAAGAAATTTGTGTATTGATTACATCATATTTATGTTAAGTCCATGCCTCAAAATTCTTGGTCTAAAGAATTTCCTGCTCATTTTTAATGAAAAACACGTTTTGAATTTTTAGAGGGTTAGATCCACTCACAGATTTGCTGCTTTGTGAAGCCAAGACTCCCTCAGCACTGACGTGGCTAAGATTTCTAAAGATGTGTTTCCACATAATATTTTATTCAGGCAAAAAAAACAATTTTACATTTCTATTTAATTTTTTCCTTAGAACTAAGGTCCAGACTCATCAGATAGGATAGCTTCTCCCCCTGAAGTCTACTGGAAGTTACAAAACTTGCTATCTATCTGAACCTAGCCTAAATGCCTGATGAGTAAACCTGAGGGCAATGCTGCTGTCGCTGCTGCCATCTTCTGCTTACTTTAAGATCAACAGCCTTTAAATGTCAGAAAAAAAAAATCCGATGTGAAGCTTAAACTTCTGAGTTTCACTAATCCTAATAAAAGATGTAAGAATTGCAGCTTACAACTGGTCTTTATTCTAAATAACACATAAAAATGATTTAACCAGGCTCTTCTAGGTAGTTACATCGCTATTAATAACATTTAAAATACATGGAAATTAATAGAAGTCTCTGCATAAAGCAATTTTCCATCAAATAGTTATTAATGTTTATTTTTAGTTTATAATTTTAGAAAAGTTTTCTTTTCTAACTTTATCACCATATTTATATCACCAGAAGATGCAGTCATATTGTCTTCATGTTCAACTGATGTCTTTTAAATAAAAATGATGGCATGTGTTTGTGGGGCGTGCTCCAGATTTGTGTAGCCCCTGGGTTTTCTTACTCACTCGTTTATTCTTTATTCTCATATCTCTAGGCTGTTGCCTAGTCAGCGTTCTTCATATTCTTTTGAAGTTTGAATCAAGGTTTTCGAAGACTGGCTGAAAAGTATCTCATACTGAAAATGTATCACAGATCCAAGACTATCATTAAAAAGTAATATTAAAATTCAGAACACCAGGGTATCTTGGTAATAATTCATGTCTTTTTTACAAATAAAAATAGCTGGTTTAAATTGTTATTATTGCTGTTCTGCTTAACACAGAATGAAATCGGCAACTACTGCACAAAACCTGAAGTTTCCATTCTCTCACTCACTTTTACTCTCATCTATAAACATGTGAAAAATATATTCTTTATAAGCCTATGCTTACAAACTCTTGAAGTATTTTTGAAAAGCCTGCACTGGGGGTAATCTGCATCTGGTTCCTTGTAAGGGTAACCAAACCCTGTGTGAATACACACAAATAAAAGTGGAATGTCAATACAGGCTCCGGCTTATTACTTTTCGAAGCACCTTTCTGGGTGACTAATACCTCCTAAAACATCAAGTCAGTTGGGGCGGACTGAGAGGGATGTATTTAATGAGTACCTTTTCTCTTAACAAGCAAGATCCTTCTTAATTTTTTGGTGAAAGCTTAATTAATCTACAACATGGATTTTTTAAGTCAGGGTGAACTTTTGATTCTAACAAAATAAACTTTTAAGAAGATTAGTTTCAATACCATTCTGGATTTTGAGCAATGTTGTGAATGCCATAGCTTCTGCTGTCATGTGAGGTTTCAAATAAGTGCTGTAGCTCACGTGCCTCGTTCTGGTGGCTGGTGAGGAGATGCATTATGGGCACTACCCCATTGGGTTAACTCCTCCAAGGCCCTGTAGCCACTGTTACTGGCTTCCGTCTTCAGTCATCAAACCTGAGTGTCTAGTGAACAGGCTCTGTACATTACACATCGAGCTGGACTCCACAAGGGTGATTGAGAATGATCTATTTAAACTCCTGGTCCTGTTAGACCTTTAGCTTTAAAGAGTAATAATTTAAATAGGAATGATTGGGAAAGACCAGTCTGGCAAGCCCGATTTCAGCAAATTTTTGCTTTAGGAGCGTAGAGAATCTTCTCAGACCCAGATCAGTGATTTCTGTGCAGCCTAAGCTCACCCCAGCTCCCAGAAAGACATTCAAAACCAGGGATTTCTTGTCCAACCTGTGGGTAAGGACCCTGGGTGCACCCTTGCCCTGGCAGGAGGTCTTGCTGGGCTGCTGGGATTCAGCGCAGTGCAGGATAAGGGCTTGCTGAAGTTAGTAAAGAAGGAAAACCTCTTTTCCAGACCTTAATGAGAAACAGGTAGAAAAGATTAATATGAACCATGATCATTCACAGTTCAGATGAGTTTTAGGACGAGATTCACGGTTCAGATGAGTTTTAGGATCTTGTTTTAGGACGAGGGGAAATGGCCTCAAGTTGCGCCAGGGGAGGTTTAGACTGGATATTAGGAAATTTTACTTCACTGAAAGGGTTATCAAGCATTGGAACAGGCTGCCCAGGGAAGTGGTTGAGTCACCATCCCTGGAGGTATTTAAAGGACGTTTGGATGAGGTGCTTAGGGACATGGTACAGTGGTGGTCTTGGTAGTGTTAGGTTTACAGTTGGACTTGATGATCTTAAAGGTCTTTTCCAACCTATACGATTCTGAGATTCTGTGATTCTGTGAGTGCTTAGTTGTTGTTGTATGCGCAATAATACCAATTCCTCTGTCTTTCTCAATCCTCTGTAGGTGTCTAAGTCCAGCAAAAAGTTTTTAACCTCTACTCTTGAGAAAGATAAAGTGCCTCCCTCCAGCCCGGAGTTCAGTGCCTGAATCTTTGAAATGTATTAAATGTTCTTTGATAATACAGAGCTAAAGTGTTAAGAAAAAGTATTTTTTTTTTTTTAATTGAAAAAAATAAGACATGACTTTGGGGTTTTTTTAGGTTTTTAATTAAATTTTTAATTTGTAGGTCTTCATATTGATCCATACAGAGCTTGACTGGGCTCTAGGTTTCTCTGTTGTATGCTTGTAGACATACAGTGTATCACAGCCATTAAAATAAAGATTAAATTTTTGTGTAATTGGAGAATGTCCTGAATCCACTAGAGACTTGTAATTACTGACTAGATTTAATTCCAAGGCAAATGGGTCACTGGTACTGTCTTTTTTCCTGTCTATAAGCAGAGGCCTCAAGAGTATAAGTGTAGTATGACATCAGGGGTCCTAAGGGCATGAATACAAATCTCATCTGCTGTACGGCTGCTCACTGAAGCGATGCAGCCCTGAGAGCTGGGCAGAACCTGGCTCAGGCACAGCAGAGACAACAAGGAACATGTACTCATCACATGTAAAACACCCCATATAGCATGAAAGCACAAAGGAGATGACAAGATGGTATAAAGGGCAATCACAGCCCCTGCAGGAACAGGGGCAGAAGCAGAAGAGAGAAAGCAGGATCGCTCCAGCCCCTCTCCCCTGGGTAAGGATACCCTACCTGGGCAGTGCCGTTGGGTGTCTGCAGCAGGTCCTCCACCTCCTCTGGTAGAGAGACTGCTGCTCTTTTATTTGCCATTTACCACATTTTGCTGCTGCAACTCAGCAGTCATCTCTAATATGTTATCTTTTACTATGTAACTAGGTTATGTATATCAGAATTTTAAGCAGGTGTGTGGGCATGTGTGTGTTTTCTGCTCCAACCTCCCCACACAGTAAGGTGACTGATAGCACAGTGTTGAATCAGAGTAAACTTGGATGCACCACGTCTTAAAAGAAGTCAGGTGGCACTGCCAAAACTGCTGCTGCTTGGTGTTGTTACTCGGTGTTGCTATAGCAGGTATGTTTTTAAGAGCTTCAGAAAAAAATAAAAAACACTGGTGAATTATTTTCACTTGCTGCATTAGCATCCATCAGTGATATTAAATACATAGAACTGAAAGCATCCTTAAACCCTTCATCTCTTGATGCTCTTTTCCCAAATGCTAATTACTTTAAAAAAAAAAAATCATATGGAACAAGTTTTACAGAGACTCTTTATTTCTTCTATTTGGAACATGCAAAAAGATTTGCCTGTAAAAATTTTTCAGAGTAACTCAGTGCTACAAGGAAACACTTTTCCCACGGGTGTCAAACTTCACAATATTGTTGCATTGTTCATTCACTAACACTACAATCAAATATTTTTTTCTGTTTCTCTTGGCTCTTTTGATGACCTATATATTAACAACTACTTCATTATGTACCTGATGACATTATGTGACGAAACCTTGCCTTTGAGAGCTTATTATAATGATTAAAGTTGCCCTTTGGAGTTTCTATGTAGGCACATTGTTTTACTGTTGCCTCAAACATTTACTCATTGTCTTGATCATGTCAAGACGTAGAAACTAATAACCTAATTTCACCCTCACTGATACTTTTGAGAAACCTCCTGGCATCAGAACAACATGGTCTGTAAAACCATGTTGAACTTAAAGATCTTAATAAGCATCATGGTAGGAATGAGAAAAGAGCTCTTACTCCAAACACAAGGTTTCACTTAAGAAAACCTTGTCTTATGTAATTTTGAAGCCTCTTTATTGATCTCAATAAGCTTTTAATGCAGTCAGGCTAATTTTTTTTTCCTAGCGCATCGTTAAGAAAGCACAGACTTGCTGTTCTATTCTCATGTAAATCTGTATGTAAATGTTGCTGTGCTGCACATCACCAGACACTGCTCTTCCAGGGATTTAAGCCACATTTCCTTGGCATGCATGCACTGCCTACTCTTTAGAAAAATTCTTAGCACTTCTGCAATATATTTCTTGGGAACACTGATTCCAGGATTGTCAGTATTCAATCATTTAAAAATATTTTTTAAAACTGTATTTGAATAATAAAATTGTTTAAAGAAATCTGCTGTTTATTTGGGTTTGTGTTTCTGAGCTTTTAGAGTGCGTGCTGTGCATGTTTCCTGCCTCTTTACTACACCATGTGATTTGAAATATGCTAAAAATAATTGAAAGTGCAGACAGTTGCTTATCAGAGAGAGCCTGGCCTTTCAGTAAAACAACAAAAAAGAGATTCATTTCAGGTAGCTTTAGATGTTACCCCAATGCCCTGAATAGCTCAGATGAATCCATTTGTGTGAGTGTTGTTAAGCAAACACAGTCTGGAGCTCTGGATGCTTTTCTTAAAGCTACATCATACATATCATATAGTATCAATTAGTCTGTCTGTCATGAACAAAGGATTTCAGACTATGCACAGGATTTATTTTCATTAAACCACACCACTCTTGTCTGCTTACCAGGCATTATTGTTGCTCCTAAAATTGCAGTGTTCCCTTGGCTTGCAATTTTTTGATGATAGTTAAGACTTCCAAAGTGGGATTTATTTTACCTAAATTTAAATGCCTACAGTGCAGGCCTCTAAGGCTACGTTGCTCTTCTATGCTTGATTATTGAGTTAATCTAAGCTAAAGAGGTGAGGAACCATCATCATATGCCAGTGGGAGACAAGGAGTAAACTAGGTGAGGAGTTCCCGTCTGTGTGATATACACCAGAACTAGAAAGAAAAAACTCTTTGTGGAGCAACTGTGCACAAACCACCAATATTAACTGAACAAAGATGACATCAAGTGGACTCTGGTAGGAAAGCTGTTGAAAAGTTTGCATGCCTGCAACCCTCTATCTATAATAAAATAATGAAAAGAAGAAAAATAATACTAAATTCTACTGTGCCTTGAAGTCATGCTAGATGAGGTTGAGAACAGAATATAGTCCTAACAAACTGAGTCTTAGCTTTCAAGTAGCTAATTTTTC
Source organism: Mycteria americana (assembly GCF_035582795.1). Lineage (NCBI taxonomy): Eukaryota > Metazoa > Chordata > Aves > Ciconiiformes > Ciconiidae > Mycteria > Mycteria americana. Next base: position 11,095,610 of record NC_134365.1, on the reverse strand, counting down.
TTTTTTATTCCATTTTCTGAATGCCTACGATGAAGCAAGAATGAAGTGCCCCCGGGTTGTAAAAGCTCCTCCGAATTCTCAAAGCCATTGACAAAAATGAGCCTGTTATTACCATTGTCAATAAGAGCAGAAGACTGCAAGAGGCTCTGAGCAGTTACTCAAATGTGTTCAGCCCAAATCTGCTTCAAAGACAGCATGTAAGCTCCAGGCACTTGCTGTCAGCATGAATGCTTACTGCTCTTTAGTCGGAGTTTCCTTTCTGACCTCTTCTCTTTAGACACAAAAAATTCTTCCAGGTTTTATTAATTTGATTTTCAGAACACAGCGTTGAAATGAGATTTTCTTTTATTTCATTTCCTCTTAGAGGAAGGGAACGAGTTAGGCCTATCATTTACAAAAGAAAGATGAGAAAGTCATGGTAACTTGAAGACCTTTGGAAAAAGACTTGTAGCTTTCTTGTGCCTCAGCTCCTCCACCTGTGAGAGAAAAGGAATAGCACTCCCCTCCTTTCTGTACATTGCATGGATGAAAAAGCTTGCAAATTTTTATAATCATCTTTATTGTTCTTGGTAAGTCTTGAAATGCAAAGGGCTGAAAAATCAGCAATTCTCTTGTATTCTCACTAGGATACAGACATTTCTCTACATTATCAGGGCGTGCTTTCAAATGGCCTGTTTCATGAGCATAAAAAAGTCTAAAAGTATCAAATTTTGATTCTTTTCTATGAAGAGTTAATTTTCTTCATAGAAGCTAGTATGAGGCTGTGCTTTGGATTTAGTATGAAAATAATGTTGATAACACACTGATGTTTTAGTTGTTGCTAAGTAATGCTTACACTAAGTCAAGGACTTTTAGCTTCTCATGCTCTACCGACTGAGAAGGCTGGCGATACACAAGAAGCTGGGAGGGGGCACAGCCAGGACAGCTGACCCCAACTGGCCAAAGGGCTATTCCACACCATATGGCGTCATGCTCATCATATAAAGCTGGGGGAAGAAGAAGGAAGGGGGGGACGTTCGGAGTGATGGTGTTTGTCTTCCCAAGTCACCGTTAGGCGTGATGGAGCCCTGCTTTCCTGGAGATGGCTGAACACCTGCCTGCCCATGGGAAGGAGTGAATGAATTCCTTGCTTTGCTTTGCTTGTGTGTGTGCGGCTTTTGCTTTACCTATTAAACCATCTTTATTTCAACCCATGGGTTTTCTCACTTTTACTCTTCTGACTCTCTCCTCCATCCCACTGAGGGGGAGTGAGAGGCTGTGTGGGGCTTAGCTGCCGGCTGGGGTTAAACCACAACAGTTAGATAAGGCAATAGTGATTGGGTATACACATCCAATCCCCATTCTCTAACACCTTTTTCTCCACAATATTTGCTTTTCTGGAAAGAGTTTTAAATACACCTCATGGAAGGTATCTTATTCTTTCCTGTTTTGTATTCATTGCATTCCTTTCAGCTATTCTTCATAGACAATAATTAGTGTTTAATTCTTATTCGGAGCAGGACTTCAAATCTTTGTGTATTAACAGTACTCTGTCATTTTTGATGTCGAGTGGGAGATGTCAGAGTCATTATAGCTCCTACTTGTAGGATTAGCAGGGAATGTTTGTTGAAAATCCTCTGTGAATCCCTTAAATCCTCAATTTAATAGAATTTTTCATGTTCATATGATGAATTAGCAACACGAATTATTAAACAAAACCACTACTGTTTTTTATTCTTAAGCATACACACATGCAATAAACTCAGAAATGATGAATAATAATAATGATATGAGAATAATAATAATAATGATATGAGAGATATTATTGAATGAGATGAATAATGAATTATAATATTTCTAATGATTAATTAGAAATAAATTAAACAAGGACTTTCTATGAATAAGAGCAGGTAGAATCATAACCCAGTGAACAGACCTCTTTTAGAAAAATCTGGAGAACTGAATACCCTTCCAGTAGCTGTGCTATTGTGTCATTGCTTAAATATTGTACTTGCTCTTATAAAAAGAGGACTATAGGGGTTTTAGGCCCTGGACTAGTCCCATTCCACTTTCACCACAATACTGCAGCTCTTCTTTGTCTACTTGACTTTTGCATCCCACTTGTGGCTGATTGTCCCACTGGCTGTTTCGTTTTGGCGCAGAGGCTCCTGAAGCAAGAGAGAAGACGTAGTGTTGTGCAGCTGCTTGGATCTCTGTGCCTTTTCCCCACTAAAGTCCTGCATTGCAGCCTGACCCTATCCTGGTACACAGGAAAGTGAATTAGTTTGGAAAAAAATGAAAATTACAGCTTTTGTATATGAAAGTCAAATATTTCACCAACTAAAATAACTCTGAAATGAAACCTAATTTCTGAAAGTCTCCTGTTCCCTACTGAGTAGGAGGAGTCTGTGTGTACCATAGGTATTCCTAGCACCAAGCATATGGTGACAAGACTAGTCTAAGGAGGGTTTTTGTTTTGACTTCAGATCTCAAGAAAGCAATGGACTAAATGCACGGGGAAATAGGGCAGCAGTGTTTAAGACTAAATTTCACTGTACAGTAGTTCACAGCAGACCCGCCAAACCACCTTCTTGTTCAAACATTTTTGCATTAATAATCCTGTTGAAGCTGGGTCACTTAGCAGCCAGACATCAAAGAGGCAAAGTTACCAGTAGGAGCAGGAATATGTAGGCTAGTGGTTCCACCGCACAACCCATCAGTATTCAGCCCTTTGAGTTTGTGATTTTCCTTTATTTTGCTTGTTTGTGGATCCATGCCAGGCTAAAGGGGAAGGAGGGGACTTACAGTAATAGTGGTTCTCTTTAATATTTTTGTGGGTTTAGATTACAGGCCCTTTGAGATTTTTTAAATGGCACCTGAAACATTTGTATGGCTCCTAGTTGCAATGTCTTCTAAGGACTATTGTAATATCATTTTTTCCAAATATAATATGATATTCAGTGAGAATCAGTTTCACACAGAATACGCGCTGGAGAGTTGACTTGCAGTTGACTTGCAGTTGTCCATACGATTTTGTTATTAGCACATCCCTTGACATAGCTCTGACATATCAAGTGGCACACACACAGCTAGTGCCAGAGACTGCTCTCAACAGGTGACTTTGGCAAAGTTACTTGTTTTGGGACACTTAAGCATGAAGCAATCCATTCCAGATGGCCTACAAGGAAAAGGGTGAACCCTGTCACTTTTTTTTTTTTTTTTTTTTTTTCACAAGTACAGATGTAGCTATTGGGCCACTATCACAGCTAGTGGGAGGGCATATATAATTTTGACCTGCATGAGACAGGCAGAAGATAGTCCTTCTCCTGATTGTGTTCCACTTCATTACTTTGTATTTTTTGCCTTTTTGACCAGAAAGGCTGTTGGTGGATTAGTAACTTTAAAACTGGAGTAGCCTTCTGTATTCCAGCTGGCATAGGCAATTTAGCAAACAGGCTTTGTAGGTCTTTGGTGTCAAAGATTTATATTGGCCAACAGTGAATTTCACGCAAGAGCAGTGGGATTGCACTGCTGCCAAATGAGGGATGCTGCTCACTTCCTTTTTTGTACAGAAGCACTTCATCTCACAAACACAAATAAACCCTCTTGATTAATCTAACTAAAACAGAACGTATATAGGTGTGTCTGACATCTGTGAAGCCAGAGGCACTGTCCTTCTCTGAGTATTTAAAAAATGAATTGATAATACAAGGATGTCATTTCTTGCTGTTACATTAACTTTGGAGTCATAGACAGTAGTTTAGTTTGGAAGACACAATGGCAGATCATCTGGTCAAATTGCCCACCCCTTCTCAAAGCAACTCCAGATGTTATCAGGTTGCTCAGGGACTTGTCCAGATGTTTTGAATACTTCCAAGGGTGGAGATTCCACAAACTCTGTGGGCAGCCTGTTCCAGTGTTTGATTATCCCCACCGTGATTTTTTTTCCGAATATATAAGCAGAATTTCTCATGTTGTAACTTGTGTCTGTTGACTCTTGTCCTATTATTGCACACCTCCAAGATTCTAGTTCTACCTTCTTTGTACCCTCCTGTAAGGCATCTGTAGATAGCCCCTTAACCTTATCTTCCCCAAGCCAAATAAATCCAACTCTCTCAAGCCTCTCCTCATACTTCATATGTGCCAGCCTCCTGACTATGTTGGTAGGCATCTGCTGGCCTTGCTCAAGTACATCAATGTCTTTCTACTATTAGAAAGCCTAAATCTATGCACAATACTGTCAGTTCTTACAGGTGCCAAATAGAGAGAAATAATACTTTTTTGACCTGCTGGCTACATTCATGATAATACACCTTAGTATCTGCTTGGTATTCTTTATAATAAGGGCATGCTGCTGACTCATATTCAACTTGTCCAACAGGACCCTTAAGTCATCTTCTGCAAAGCCGCACTTCATTCACTTGCCACCAGCCTGCTGCATGGGGTTACTTCATCACAGATGTAGGACTACACATCTGCCTTTTTGAACTTCATGAGTTTCCCATCATCCCATTTCTCCTGCCTGTCAAGGCCCCTCTAAATAGCAAGAACCCTACCAACCAGTACATTGACCCCAGCCCCTAATTTGCTGGCCATGCCTTCCATCTTTGTCAAAGCTGTGGATGCTGAACTGCTGATACCAAGAACTTTCTGAGATTTGACAGTCAGTGTTGAAAAAAAGGTTTTATTTTGTATTTTCACCTGTGTTTAAAATCTTATCTGAAATTATATAATCTAAAAATCCTGATATAGTAAGTGGAATGCTGTAGGACCAAGTAATACTAGATTCTTTGGAAAGGCCAAGGTAGTAGCCACACTAAAGAGGGTACCACAGTAAAATGACCAGCCTATCCAAACTAGAAGTTATCCTTCTTCTGTCAGACCTTCAGTGTCTGAGTCCCTCTCTGCAAACAATCATACCATTTTAGCTATACTGATATAGATAAATCATCCAACTATCCCTATATGCTTAGTTTTTTCCCCAGTTTAAAGTGATGCATCCTGGTGTGACAGATTTGGAGAGATCTCTGGTATATGCTCGTGTGACAGATTTGGAGAGATCTCTGATCATTTGTGACTGTTTTTTATTACATTATTTTGCTTATTGTTGTGGCCTAAATTCATAAATACCCTTAACTGACAGACTGAAATTTGTGGAACTTGGCGCACTTGTAAAGCCGGGCTAAAAATATGCACTGTGCTCTTTCTGCATCCGGTGTGTCAGGAAAATCACCTAGAAGAAGGAAGGGATGAAGGAGTTTCCTAATTCCCATGTATAGGCAGACATGAAATGAGAACAGCCCTGCTGAGAAGGACTTTGGGGTACTGGTGGATAACAAATCGGACAAGAGCTGCCAATGTGCCCTCGCAGCCCAGAAAGCCAACTGTATCCTGGGCTGCATCACAAGAAGCGTGGCCAGCAGGTCGAGGGAGGTGATTCTCCCCCTCTACTCTGCTCTGGTGAGACCCCACCTGCAGTGCTGCGTCCAGATCTGGGGTCCTCAGCACAAGAATGACAGGGACCTGTTGGAGCAGGTCCGAAGGAGGACCACAAAAATGATCAGAGGGATGGAACACCTCTCCTATGAGGAAAGGCTAAGAGAGTTGGGGTTGTTCAGCCTGGAGAAGAGAAGGCTCCAGGGAGACCTTATTGCAGCCTTTCAGTACTTAAAGGGGGCTTATAAGAAAGATGGGGACAAACTTTTTAGTAGGGCCTGTTGCGACAGGACAAGGGGTAATGGTTTTAAACTAAAAGAGGGGAGATTTAGACTAGATAGAAGGAAGAAATTTTTTATAATGAAGGTGGTGAGACACTGGCACAAGTTGCCCAGAGAGGTGGTAGATGCCCCATCCCTGGAAACATTCAAGGTCAGGTTGGACGGGACTCTGAGCAACCTGATCTAGTTGAAGATGTTCCTGCTCATTGCAGGGGGGCTGGACTAGATGACCTGTAAAGGTCCCTTCCAACCCAAACTATTCTATGATTCTATGAAAATAATAATGTTGAAGTTATTTGCTGCAATGTTCTTGCTAGAGTCTCTTGAGAGTTTGGCCTCCCTGAGGAAGCAGAAGATTAAAGAATTCACAGAATTTTGGTGGGCTGGACACTCTTTTGCAAGTTGGCATAGCTGGGGAGCAGTAACTTCTGCTAGACCTCAAGGGCCTAGTGGTTCCTGGGAAGAAAGCCCTTGTGGAGATGTCCCAAAGCATACAGGGATTCATGGTCAGGACAATATGCCTGGAGACCTGTGTTCCTGGAGACAGCTTTACAATTTAAAAGTATAAGTTCTTATGTCCAGACTTGCTTGAGTTACTAATATAAGAGAAACCAAAGTGTTTTGAGTTGACAAATCTGTAAAATCTATAAGACAGGGCCTGAGAACAAAGTCCGGGAGGGAGAGCGCCCTGAAGAGAGGACAGAATAAAGAAGCAAGTGTCCCTTATATGTGCTTTCATTGGAAGAGATAGGAGTAAGTTAGACCTATTTTGATTTTAAAAAGTAATAATAAAAACGCAGCAGCTAGCTGTTGAAGCAGTTCTAGCAGCAGCGGCCGTTGCAGGTAGCTGCAGCGCTGGGCGGCCCCGCGGCGGCGGCGGTCGGCAGCCTGGGGCTCCTCTCGCACTGTGAACTTAGTGGCTGCTGGTGTTTGGTTTCAGTAGCTGAGAACGGAGGGACCAGTCCTCAGAGCCAGAATGCCGAGCTGAATCTCTGTGTAGATTTTTCAGTGACTTCTCTCTATATGAGCCTTAATTTCAGCCTACGTTTTAAAAACATTCCATGAGCTGCCCGATGCCCAGTTTCACATCCTATACTATGTATAGCTGCTGGCTTAAACCCTGCAATAGCACTGTAAGGAAATATTTCATGCATACTCTGCACTTTGCTGAGTGTTTTAACTGAGTCAACACACATTTTTGTTACACGTTAATTTTTTAAAAAGAGGCATACTATTTATTAATTCTGTGTGTGTGTGTGAGAGGATACTGGGATTTTCTTTCTGGAGCTATTTTCCTGCAGCTAGATTCAGATAAAGCTACAGCTTCCACAGCAGCTAATTCCAGTCCGCTTTCTGTCCCATGAAGCTCTTAACACTTCAGAAATGCTTTTCTAACCATTTCCAGAGGGCCACCATGCTAGGCAGGAGCTTCCTCACCAAAATAAAGAGGATGCTGAGAAGTGGGGCTGATTATGGGGTGAAGTGTTGGGTTGTAGCCATGACTATTTCCTCAAAGAAAGACATCCAAAGTACCCTGAATGTACATCTTTGTGATTAAGGCAGGTACTGGGAAGACTGGAGTTTGGCTCCTGATGAACATTAAGTAGAAATTAGCCTCTGTCACTGCTGCTGCAAGTAGGCTGAAGTTAAAAAGGGCACCTGCTGAAGTTAAAAAGGGCACCTCTTTTCTTGAGGCATCCTCAAAGGTGTTGCCTATTTCTCACTACATTATTGTTTGAGAAAAGGACATCAAATGAGAGAAAACATTCCAGGCTATGTGCTCCAGGAGCCAGACTCAAGCATCAACTTATCTTATTTGGGGAGCATGAATTACTTATTATTTGTATCAAAGAAGGAAACTATGGAAATATAATAAATAGAGGTCTAGACGTGGCTCAGGAATGCAAGCTCTATGGGAAAACTGCATGGATGTTCCACAAGTCAGGTACAATTCAGTAATATAAAAATGATTGCTGAAAGAAACTGATTTCTTCTTTATAATAAGGGCTAAAAGACATTGTTCCTGGAAACCTTCTTTCTACTGGAGGAAAGAGCCAGAAAATCCCTTTAGGGTTTATCAGATGCTTTCTTATTCTGCTTTTGTCAGGAACTTAAAAGGTACAGAGTGGATACTTACAAAGGTACAGAGTTAGGCCATATTTTCAATTCATCTTTTCTTCACAGTGAGGAGACAAAACTCTGTACATTCCTAAACTGTGCTGATGCATGCACATTTATTTGTTGTCTATACAGGATGCCAGAGACTAATCTCTGTGAAGATATCGACAAGCTGCATGTGGATTCTGGTTCTGAGTTGTTTGAAGAAGGTTTTGATGAACTAACCATTCTTTATTTCAAAATGAAATGGGGGACATTAGTGATACCCTGGGATTGAGCTAATGTTGAAAAAGGACAGATGAATACGGGTAGTGTGCACAGTATTACAATGAAATGACTGTGGTCAACAAATGGGAAATTTGAACCAGCAAAATAGATTTTCATGTTAATTAGGGAAAAGAAACCAAACCAGATATTTTAAATATTTATTTGTCAGACTGGGATAACAGCTTTTATACAGCACAATTTGCATAAGTTCTCAAGATACATCCTGTATACAATCACAAAACCATGACATGGATTTATACATAAAGTGAAAACTGAGACAGATTTACAAGCATTTTTATACAATTCTCATACCGCTTTTGTTTCAGTTTTTACAACTTTTAGAACAAGTCTGTGGTTTTTTTTCCTGATGAATCTGGAAGCAAAATGAAAATCAAAAGAAATTCAAACCAAAATGAATATCAACAAACCACCATCTATGCATGCAACATTCACTGTGGAAACATTACATTTCTCCAAGGACTAATCTTTTTTTGTGTGTTTTTGTGGTTTTTTTGGTGTTTTTGGATTTTTTTAAACATTGGGTATGCTGTACACGTTGTCCGTAGCATGACAGCACACACGCTAGTCAGCCATTGTTGAGCACCTGAGCACGTCACTGAACATCTATAAGATACAATCAAATAAGGACATATTCACATGCTTGGATGTCAGATGGAGTTAATAATTTAAACTCAGTTTGTTTTACAAAAATGTATACTTATTTACAGGGTAACAAATTAAGAAAACGGCTTTCACTCAAATAATCTATTTTGAGTTATGGATATCTAGATACATTATAACTTTTGAGCTCATCAATATATTTGCTTATTAATCTTTTCAAAATAATAAAACAGAACATATAGAAAACATTAAAATGCCTCTTATGATTTAAAGAGAGAGTATCCGGTTTCACTTATTCCTTCTATTTTCCTTCTAAAGGCAACATGTAATCATAAAGAGCAACTGATCCTACATGCCAGGTGTACTGAAAATTCACAAGGCATGTAGGACTAAGGTTTAAATATAATGTAGGTGGATACTTACACTAAATTTCCTCTCTGTTTCATTACCTTTATAAGTTACACTCACACAAATGCAAATTTTCTCTGTTATTCACATAGGTATGTACATATCTAGATATATACTCAAATAATGGAATCTGGGACATTCAACATTGTAGCAATGAAAATAAAGTACTTAAAAATAATGTCAGTTATGATTCAAATAATAATTTAAAAAAATACTATTAACATCTTTATGATATCTCCATGAAACTAAATCCTAATTAAATAATCTCTATTGGGCACACACTAGCTTACAATATAATAGATGTCTTCTTTTTCTTCATCATCATCCTCAAAGTAAGAATCAATATCAGCTGGTTACCAGCTACCATATCCCACAGCCTAACCATGTGAACACCTAGCATCCAGAAAAATAACTCAAATATTTCCTAGGTCTTGATTGAAAGCCAGTTTAAGTCAACACATTGGTTGTTATTGACTTCAACTGGTTTGGATTGGGTTTTTGTTTCTTCCACACAGGATCCATGTACTGTAAAAACGTGGGTAATAACAAAGAAGCAGCACGCATTGCCCCTGGATACTATCCCTTTAAAGTGTAATGCTAAAGAACTAGCTCAACATTCATCATAGAAACTCTCATGTCTAGTTTTAACCTGGAAAAAAAAAGTGGTTGTTTGCTGCTCATTGTATGCGTAATAATAATAATAATAACAACAACAATAATGATAACATTAGAAATCCCTGTCATTTGTAAACACATACACTGTGCTTTTGCTCATTTTTCAGCTTGTTTCCACTACACAAGGCCTTGAACAAAGAAGCAGCTTCAATCTCTGTTGACTCAGCAGATTTATGAATTAAAAAAAGTTAAAATGCCTCTGCTATTGCCTCCCTGCAATATGCGTCTTCAAAGCAATTGTAGAAATGTGTGAACTCATTAATAATCAACCACTCAGAAGTGATAAAAGCTGTTGCCACATCTAAGCACTTTTGGCCAGATAAAAGGAACAAAAATTAATGAGAAAAAAGTGAAAAAAATATACTGAGATATATACAAAAAAGTAAAAAAATACTAATAGTCCTTGTTTGATTATTTTTTAAAAAATATTGTCACAAGAGAGTTTTTCCTGACTTCATTCATAAAACAAGAAAAAAAAAAGAAAAAAATGCATTCAAACATGAATCTGTGTTGCATAGAGTGATTCCAGTACAACCTAGAAATTTGGTCAAAAAAAGGAACTTGGCACACTTTGGAAGCATCCTCTGACCTCTGAATGATGCTGCCTCGACAAAGAGAGAGTGCGTGGGCCCAGGTCTGTCACTAGCCCATCCTGGGTGACACCACAGGAGCCCTGTCCTTGCTGCAGCTGGCCAAGGCTGTGCCGCGTTCCTGACAAACTCTACTCTTTACATTTCATGATGGGAGTCCGAAACTGCCATTTCAACATGCAGAAACATTTTGGGTGTTGTTCAGAGAATCAAAGATGCTTGAATTAAACCGGTTGCCAACAGCTGATTACCCCGCAAAGGTAGCTGTTCCATACAGCTGCAGCTATACCACCCAACACAACTATTTTATAAAAATATTGGCCACATTTGTATGTGTGTGAGAGCAAAGCACACCTGTCCGCTTTCTCAATTAAGAGTGATGATTACAGGCTTCCCAGTAAGGCAGCCGGATAGTGCTCTTTCCTGCTGGAAATCTCCATAGCAACTACCAGCGTGACTTGCTGTCTTTATAATAAATCTTAGCAAGAACAAAATTACCAGCAGTTTGCAGAAAATTGCACACCTCATGGCTTGTACTTCACACAGTAATTGAAAGTGGACTTTTTTTTTTTTTGGTCTTTTTTTCGAAAAAAGAACACACTATAGCCATCAGGAATGCAAAATAACCCACCAAAAGAGCAACACATATGTCAAATACATCCACATAGGATTTTTTGGTTCGATCGGGGATTTTTTTTCTTTGAAGTATTTATCTTCTTATAAAAACATACACAACATCAAAACATATAGGATGATTACAATAACTCCATAGGACTGTTTTTAAAATATATGAGAGGTAGGGCATACATATACTGGTGAAAGCATAAAATTCAACATTAAAGCACACATCCTACTTCCACTGTCAGTGATGTTGTGTTTTTAAGATAGCTAATAAGCTTTTGGTAAGATTGCTCTGCTTGCAAGTTAAGCAGGTTATCAACAACTTAACAGGAGTTTCCTTGGTGTGTGTATCTTTAATATCTCCTGTGTGTTTCTTCTCATATTCCTTTTCCACACTGTTATTTTAAGTTGACAAAGATAAATCAAAAACTGCATGTGGGAAGTGTCACCAGATTAAATGATGTAGCTTTTTCACTGTCAGTCCAGCTTCTGAATAAGCTGAGCCTTATTTTTCCTTTTTTTTTTAAGCATATGTTATTTTCCAGAGGAATCTTTTCAGTTGGTCTTGCACAACCTGTGGAAGTATACTACATATATTCAGAAAATATAAGAAGACGTACATTAAAGCATTTGTGAAAAGTCCATATTGGGCAAGAAAAATAAATGTCTGAAGTGCAGAAGTTTGGTCATTTTCTTTTTAAATATGCAAAGGTCATGAGGTAATATTTCAAGGGAAACTACTTTTTAACGAAGCTGTGAAAAATTAAATTACTTCTGAGTAACAGGGGAGTTAGTACCATATTGATTCTTGTTTTTTAAATGAACTGCTATACATTTAGGAATGGGAGAAAAGGCTCTCCCTTCTTCCAAAATGGTACAAGGAAAAATACAACAACCAGCCTAAACCATCCCAGGTAGTAGTTTCTTCCCAAAGTGAGCTAACTGCTCCGTTTCAAGCCCCTGAAAGTGGGACTTTAAGCATGGAAGTGCTGACACAGTCTTAAATGTTGCAAGTTACCTTCCTATTTACTTCTTTCTAACTGGGAAGCCATGCTGTTGAGTGGATTATACTCACACATTCACCTGAGATAGCAAGAGGATACTCTTAATTCTCTCTAATGCAGCAGCATCCCGGCAGTAGCTGCCCTGCTATCCTTTCCCCTTAGATTGCAAGTGTGTCACTGGTGGAGATACAGAGCCCTGCACCCAGCGGGCTGCTGTTAGCATGGTGGGTCTACTGCTCCGAAGCGCCCACAATATAGCATAGAATTCATCATCTCCGTACAGTTTTAGAATAAGACTGGTTGCTGAAAAATGGAAGGACTAGTAGGAATAATTGTTAGTCCCAGTAAGTCTCTTCAATTCCAAACTTTCTTAAAACTGCTGATTCAAAGGGTAGGGTGAAGCACGTTGTCACTGACATCGAAACAGTATTTTTTCTTCCTGATGCAGTGCAGTTTACATCCTGTCCTTTCTCTTAAAAATCACACCCCAAAATATAGACCATTAATATAGTTTTATCCGTTACATTCTAGGACAGTGGTTTATATTCATTGTTAACACACAGAAACAAATGAAACAATCAGATCTGATTCTCCATAGCATAGTTTCTGAAGGAAAAAGAAAGAAGGCAAAAATGTAATGTAAAATAACTTTACCACTCTTGCAAACACCTTGCAGTTTGTGTCAAGTGGCATAATCTCACTACAGCAAATTATCAGAGATCCTAAGGTGCAGAGGAACAAGTTTTGTACTTCTGATAAGTGAGATTTGGAAAGTCAGTCACCCTAGGTGCTTTTGCATAAAAAGATCTCCTTCTGGTTGCACAGAAAACCAGACTGCTCTTTCCATCACACTACCTCCAGCTGCAGCCGAACTCTGCATTAACACCTGCCTTCCAGCCTTCGTTATTTCCTTCACAGTTACTCTCTTCACAAAGAGTCCAACAACACGGAGCCCTCGTATCAGTCTTCATTTCAAACAGCCTCACTTTGACTTCTGGGCCCAGGTTTTCTTTTACTTTGCTGTCTTTTGCAGCAAAACAAGTGTACTAGCCCTCATTTAAGTGTGCTATGTAGCCCAGAGACTGCTCTTTTCTACTTTGTATTCTGAAAGACTAGCTAAACACAATGATATCAAACTATAGTCTTGGAGTGATGCTGTTTATAGCAGACTCTGCAGGTTTTGTGCCCTAAGCAGACAGCTCTGCTCAGTGTGTTTGTGTGGAGCTGACCAACAGTTTGTGCCAGTTTACTATTCTTTTCCTTAGATCCACTTTGTCAAGCCAGATATAAGCTTCCCCAATCAGTGTCTTTTTCATAAACTTCCCTCCATTGGAGACAAGCAGAATCTGGAAAAATAATAAAAATATAAAATAAATATCATTGTCCATAGTAACATACTGCATTTGCTGACAAACATGAAAGATTCAGAAACGTTGAGCTCCAGTTTGGTACCCACAGAGGAGGAAAGAAACACTGACCATAACCCTTTATATAAAGTTGTCTTTCCAATGGAAAGGAAGCCTTGTGAAAACTGAACTTTACCTCTCTTCTATTTTATTATCATGGGATGTAGCAACTAGATGACAATCTTGAACTTTAGTGAGCAATTTGGTCACCTGCTGGTTACCAAAGACAAACACAAGGTCAAGTTTTAAGTTACAGGGTAAAGCTTTACGCAGGTGCATGCTTTATGCAGCTTTTTTAAAGCTTTATACCAGCCCTTTTAAGTGCACGGAAGTCAGAGGGTGCTCTGCATGTAGGCTGTAATTCAGAGCAGACTAATGTGTGAGAAAGTCCAGAGTTCTGGTTTCTGACCTCAGCAAGCAGTAGTCTAACTAAAATGTAGAGTTGGTCTGAAATGTCGTTCCTGCTGAGAGCCACATTGCGTCTGGTCTTATGGCTCTTGCTTGCCCAGCCACGGAGAGTGGGAAGGACAAGGAATAGCCCTGGCATTTATGTGAGCTATGCAGGCCGTGTGTTCAAGACTCTCCCTGATGTATCACACAGGCATATGTTTTCCAGCTAAGCAGGTTCGTGCCATGCAAGCAATAGCCTTCTCTGAAAGACTTTATTCATTCTGTGGATCTATAGATTCATTCTATGTGTTTCTGGGAGAAATACATTTGATAATATATATAATTCAGGGGGTGAGTTGCAGTTACACAGTCAGATAAATTCTAGCATTTCTTAATTATTGAGTAACTGAATTAACAAGCTGAATGCTTCCTTTTTTTAATCAACTTCCTAGGTTTTCCAAAAGGAAAAAGAATTAATGAAAAATTGTAGTTCCATGATAGGATTAACAGCAGGTTTATAATATTCACAGTCACTGAGCAGACCTCCGGCAATGAGCAAGGGAGGTAACTGATAACAGTAGGAGGCTGTCACCCCCTGTGTGAACCAGCAGGAGAGAAAATAGGGCATTTTGTTGCTTGGTTTCACAGATCTAGGCTAACAGAATGGCAGGACTCAAGTATTTTGTACTCCACTGAGATGCTGGAAGAAACCAGACGGCAAAAGACATGTAACAGAACTGCAGAAGAACTAGTTTCCAGTAATCAAGAACTTTAACATTTTTGAAAATTTTCCATTCTGATTTGGGAAACAAAGTAAAAAATGCAAACTTTACAGTTCAATGGAAATTTAGAAAAAAAATAAAGGGGGAGAAGAAATTTGCTATCTTTTCCCTGGATGAGCTTCCCAGTTCCCTGGCCAATTTTGATGTCAATCGGCAAGTAAGGTATGTACCTGGACAGCTTAGACACCTACCTGCCTGTCGGTCAACAGGTTTGACGAGGGAAGACCAAATGACCCTTAGGCACTGAGCTACTAGGAAACCCCACTTTACTTCACTCATCAGAAAGCTTGGGGAAAATAGGGAGTGTGCCTCCATCACTGGTGGCTTCTAGGTCTCTTGGTTCAGTGTTTCCTGAAGAAACGGACAGCCCAGAAGCTGGTAAGCCAAACCAGAACATCTGTGAAAAATATTCTTCTGGGTTTTTCTGATTACCCTCACATAGGACCTTATGTATTTCTAATTGCAGCGAGCCAGGCAGCCAGGAGCCAGCTAGGGAACAAGGCGAAGGAGCCAGGAGCTTAGTGCTTTCCAGAAGGGTCCCAGGTGGGTTGCCAAGGAACAAGGAAATCAGGGAAGCAAACGAGGAAGCTGCCAGGGACTGAGGCAAATGCCTGTCTGAAACCTGTCAAAATGTTTTCTGCAGAATGTTTTCATTCTGACATATCAACAGTTTTGGGACAGAAAAAATTTCTAACAGAAATTTTCCATCACTTCTGTCCTTGATCCTTCTCTCCACTCCTCCCAGATGGATCCCTGGTATCTGTCTTCTCAAGGCTGTGTCTCAGCCTTGGTTCTTCCCTGCTCCAGGCTTTAAATTCCAGCCTTGTTATCTTGAATCAGCTAGTCTCAGTTTCTAATCCTTAGCATTTTTTTCCTTATTCCTAATACTCTTGACCAGATGCTTCTAGCTTTCTTTTCTTTTCCCTTTCCTTTCCTTTCCTTTCCTTTCCTTTCCTTTCCTTTCCTTTCCTTTCCTTTCCTTTCCTTTCCTTTCCTTTCCTTTCCTTTCCTTTCCTTTCCTTTCCTTTCCTTTCCTTTCCTTTCCTTTCCTTTCCTTTCCTTTCCTTTCCTTTCCTTTCCTCTTCTCTTCTCTTCTCTTCTCTTCTCTTCTCTTCTCTTCTCTTCTCTTCTCTTCTCTTCTCTTCTCTTCTCTTCTCTTCTCTTCTCTTCTCTTCCCTTCCCTTCCCTTCCCTTCCCTTCCCTTCCCTTCCCTTCCCTTCCCTTCCCTTCCCTTCCCTTCCCTTCCCTTCCCTTCCCTTCCCTTCCCTTCCCTTCCCTTCCCTTCCTCTCCTCTCCTCTCCTCTCCTCTCCTCTCCTCTCCTCTCCTCTCCTCTCCTCTCCTCTCCTCTCCTCTCCTCTCCTCTCCTCTCCTCTCTTTTTTTTGTGTTTTGTTTTGTTTTTTATCAGTAGCCTATGGTCCCTTTTTTATGGCTAATATTCACAGCTCTTGCTGTTGATTTTTAGATTGCAGACCCTTGTCCTAATTTCCACCTCCACTTGGTTCTCGTGTCTCTTTACAACATACCTTCTATGATTACTGTGTTTGATCTCATCTTTCTCTCTCTCTCTGATCTTATTTCCTCCCTTAATCTCCCAATTCTATTTTTGTTCTATACATTCTGCTTTTGTTTCCTTTCCTTCTCCCCTAAATCTCTTTTGACAATGTCCAGCTCTTTGCCCCTAAATGTTCATAACTAAAATTCAGCATTCAAATCAACCAGCTTCATGCTTTGCCATGAGAACAGATTGACTGGTAAGTATGAAGAGCATATGAAAAGAGATGTACTGAGTCAGACCAAAGATCTCTCCAGGCAAATATTCTGCTTCCAAAAGTCTATAGGGCAGTGCATAAGGCAGAATAGAAGAACAGGACAATCATGTAGTGTCACTTTCCCAAAATACCTACTATGACCATTGACTTCCTGAGTCACAAGTGGTATGTTTGTATTTAACAGACTATGAGGTATTTTGCGCATGAATTTGTCCAGTCATTTTCTCAGTTACTTTTTCCATTAAAACTTTAGCACCCACAATATATTATAGCAATAAACAGCTCAAACTCCAAGTTGTGTGAAGAAGAAACACAACTTTTGTTTGTTTTAAACTCATTCCTTGCTACTTTTATAGCTGTTGTTCTCTTAGGTCCAGCGTGCAGCACCAGTACGTATCACAGAGTTTCTGAGAAAATGTTGCCAAGTGTCAAGCTGGCAGGCTATTTCCCTCACTATCTCTCTCCTTAACAACTTGATGGCTTATTTTTCCATAGGACTCTGTGGGTTCTTCTTTACTGGTCTACTCACCCCTTATGGTTTCCTCTTCAAACCACCACTGGAAGCAAAGTTTTTACAGAAATTTTAGCTCTTAAACTTTGGCAAGACTTTATTAACCACCCTGGATTTTCCCAGGTAATATAACATCTTAAATAGCCTTTTACTGAGTCTATTGAATCAATAAGGATGTTAGGACACCTTAACACAGGGAAAACAGTATCTGTTTCTGTTGGCTTTGTTTTGTAAGCAACATCCATTTTGGCTTTAATTTTAATGATACAACCAATAAGCCTAACATAGGCACTTAGATAATCCAGTCTAACTTTAGTCATCAAAATGTAGCTGGCTTGTTTACGTCGGTCTTCCACATTTAAAGGTACATTAAGTGGATGCTAGTATGCCAACTTCTAAGATTAGCATGCAGATACCCCTGGAATTGTCCATCCCTTTCCACTGACTAGAGGAAGCCTGAATATCTGGCTTATATTAGTTATCTACTCATGTGAAAGTAAATGAAGGTAGGTAAAGTGAATCCTACCTGTCTAAAAAAGCATATCTGACCAAATGATCAAATCTGTCTAAACAACTAAAACACAGGAGAGGGACTATTCCCTCAATCAGTTCCACACATCATTTGATGTGCCACAGACCAAAAATACCATCATCTCCTTTACAAATATACGCAGGGAATATTTGACTTGGCATATTAGGTGATTCTGCAATGTCTGAGATTATGACTATTGTGTCTAATTCTACGCACCACAATTTTTAAAGAAGTTGAGGAACTGGAGAGAAATATAAAATGATTAGGCATTTAGGTAACAGGACATATCAAAGAAATTTGGTTTACTTAGCCTGGAAAAACAGAGAGGAGAGAGATGATAGCAACCTTTCCGTGTGCAAACTATTTTACAAAAAGAAAGCAGATCAGTTTCCCTCTGTGCTTTGTGAGGATACTTAAGGATAAGTTAACTTAATTTAAAAATACGGCATTTTTAAGTTACATATTTCACTAAACTTACTAAATATACATAAAAGTATTTTTGGAAGACATGCATAATTTCCTTCTCTAGGGGATTTCAAGAACAGATCAAGCCTAAAACTTTCAGACCTGGTCTATAAATACCCTTCCTCAGTGTGAGGTGATGGATTAAACCATCTTTTAAAATCTCCTCCAGCCCGATATTTCCATTACTATGTAGCTGTGTTATTTCCTTTGTCATTTTCTCTTTTCAGCAAACAACTGGGGTATGAGATTGATCTCAAATGCCCATAGCACAGCATGGACAACATCCCAAATTAAGTTTTAATAAAATGCAGAATTACCTGAAGAGAATGCCCAGCAGGACTCAAGCTAAATCTAAACGTTTCATTGAACGAAGGCTCTCGGTCGTGCCTGCATACCCTGGTTTTCTTCTTAATTACTCTCTTTTGGGTAGAGATATTGACAACGTACAGCTTCACATACAGGTCTGGGGAAGAACAGTTCAACGAGTTAAATACAGAAGCTTTTAAGTAATCATTGTTGCTAATGATTTCAACAGATGGGAAGTGTTGTGAAGAAACAGAGCATGGTACTTTAAGAGCCGTATTCTGTTCTCATTCACATGGTGTAGAAATGGAACCACCCCACTAAATCTTTGTGGCTACAATGCTGTCATTAAAGGAACAAATACCTTGATGTCTTTATGTATGTGTGAAAATATTATTGCTAACATGAGTTTTTAATTTTTAAAAAGCTTTTTCACCAAAATACAATTTTTGCTAGATCTCATTGTTCTTTAACAACCTAAGGAGTTATCATTTTATTAAAGTTAAAAAAGGATTAATTTTTAACAATCAAAAGTAAATGAAAAAGAGGATTAACTTCTGAGAGTTAATTTGCTTCTACAAAATGTTTTTACTTTCATTAAAGTTGCTCATAGGAGAAGAAAAGCACTTCAAAAAGAATCCTATAGAATATGTCTTCTGATTAAGAAGCAATTTTCTTTCCTATTTTAGCGGTGATGTTAAATGACTTCAGATACATCCTACTTAATGTTTTCAAAGTATCATGAAGCTGGTTTCTGTGTGATACCTGGTAGATGATCTGGAGATTTAAATTTGTATGTGATATTTCTGCACTGAAGGATTTCTACTATCAGCTGTTCTCCATCTGTCTTCATTTCCTTCTTTAATGCAATCTTGATTTCACCCATAACCTGTGTTTTACCTGGAAAAGCAGAAAAAGCAACCCTTATTAATGTAAAAGGAAACTGAATTTATCTTTTCAACTTGGAAAGAAGTAGAGTTTTCTCTTTTTTTTTTTTTAGTTTGGGGGTTTTTTTGTCTTTTTTTTTTTTTTTCAGGACAGCTTATAGTTTTTAGTCAGGGGTATAAGGATAATGTATTTCTTGAATGAACAAATGGTAGATACGTGCAGTAGTACACTTGTGTAACTAGATTATATGCTTCAGAATGTATTTGCTTCAGAGGAGCTTTGTTCCCAAGAATTCAAATTTCACTAGGAGTCATCAAAAGTCATGTAATGGTCACTACAATTCGCCTTTTCAGAAACCTTTGGTACAAGATTCTGAAGTTATCTCATTAAAAAAAAAAAAAAAAAAAGGAAAGGAAAAAAAGGAGAATGTTCAGTAGAGTGTTACAAAGATTCTGAAAGGCAATGAATTAAGACTTTGGTGAAGTTAGCATTTCATTTCACCTTCTTACTTATATGGAGCAATATAATTCACACAATTTAAAGGGAAGTGCTCACTGTGACCTTTAAAGGTAAAGGTGATTTCCCTTCTTATGTGGGAAGAAATACAGGCCCATTATGCCTACATTGTATGGATTTCTCTCTAAATCAATCCAGAGATGGAGAGAAGGTGCAGAATGAAATGTAGGCCAAGCTGTTTTGCCTTTCCCCTGTCTGTCCTCCCACAAGGCTGTACTGAAGCCAGACAGAGTAGAGCCGGGCTACATCTTCTAAATGAGTGTAGTGGTGTAAGCAGAGCCCATGCCCTCAGCTCAATGCTGTCTATATTAGTGTCATGTCATAATGGGGGCTGTACTTCTATATCTATTGTCCTACTACTGTGAAATATTATTTCACCTTCCTCTTCTCTTTGGACATTAGTAAAAAAAAAAACAAAAAACAAACCAAACTGTTAAGCCCCTGCGAGTATTTACTACCTAGTTTCTGGTGCCAGAAGGCTGGAGCTTTAACACATTACCAGGAAATTCTAGAAACTGGTGCCAAGATGTTATAAGGAGCAAAGCAATTCTGCATAAAGTAGACAATTATGATACATCTGGAGAAGCTGCTCTCTTAAAGAGTATAAAGTTACCAAGTGGCATTTAGAGATTACTTACTTGTATTACAAATGTATAACCAAATTCGAGTAATACCCACTAAAAATGCCAGCTGTTGTTTCACAGATGTCCCTGAGCAATCATACATTCTATTGTTTTCCCTACTTAAAATATTTTTTTGGATCATGAATAAAAATTTATTAACAAGTAATCACAGCTACAATGTGGGCCCTCAACTCTCCTTACAAACTGAAGCTGGAATCCAACTTAGTCACAGTCAATAACAAATTTACAACTGGGCTTCAGCTGGGTTAGTGTTTCACCCATAGTTTGTAAGGTGGGAGAGGACCTGTTAGGAGGCAAATTATTCTTTCACCATATTTAATCATCACAAAACCCTTCCTATAGGTTTGAACATGCAATAATAGCATCTTGCTTTCTGCTATATGTTTGTGCAAAGAGAATGGAGCCCTCATCTTGTGAGGGCAGCAGCAAAGATCATCGGTGGCTGGGATCAAAGAAGGAAAGGCCAGCAATGTCCCTGTTGTTATTCATTAATCTGTTCCATCATGTGTCAACAAGCTTTAAACTATGGATATAATGCCCTTTTTCTGAAAGCGTTGAGTGACCTAGCTAGGGATCTAGCTTGGCTAAACTGAGGATTTTGAATGACTGGAAACAGATGCAGGAAAAAATTATAATGCCTCCTCTGCTCTGTGGATAAACTACCAAAATCACTGATGAAGACATAACATACCTGAAAGGTGTTGCATAAATGTGGCTTTTTGATCAGTATTGGTTCTTGCACTGACTCCAGTGCTTGACCATGATAAAAGCCCAACATGGACAGTTGTAGCACAAACCTAATGTTAGTTTCAGGCAAACTTTAGTTACACATATTTTTTTCTGGAAAATATGCTTGGCTTATTTACTTTGCTTTATTCCCTCTCTTTCCTTTAAGGTTTATTTGCAGCAGTTGTTAGGACCTCCTCTTTCCTGATTACCTTAGTACCTTCTTTTTCATAGATGTGCATTCAACCTAAACCAAGATCAGGTAGATTGGACACTACCTGTGATGCTGTGAGCTAGGAAAAGGGAGAAATGCTTCCAGTAAATTAGAATGTGTTTGAAAAATCCAGCACCATTTCTCAGCATCTGGAAATTTTCCACGGACTATTTTGTATCCCCAGATACTGTTTGCAACAAACAATCCTGCTTCACTATTTAAGCCTCATGGGGAAAAAAACGATCGCCAGCTGTGAGCACATGAAGCATAATAGCTCTCTTGTGCTTCCATACTAATTTTCATTTCTCCCACAGCATGCAGTGAAAAAGCCTTTACACCAGCCTTATGAAACATTGCACTAAAATAAATCACCACTTCAAAACCTAGCAGAATTTTGAAGACTCAGAAGAGATTCCTATTCCTTCCATTGTTAGGCTTTTTCCCTCTTTCTCATATATGCTCACTACATCCTTCCTTTGACAGGTGTCTAAGAACAGCTCAAATGTACATTGGTTTGTGGACCTGATTCTTTAAATGGAAATACATTTAGAAAGAGAGACATAATGATGAGGGAAAGTGTTAATAAAGAACTGTCTATGAGCTGTTGAGAGAGTTCACAGTGGACTGAGCTGGACATGAATTTCTTTGACTGATATGATAGAAATAGAGTTGCTCAGGATTTCACAGGATTGGACGACCCCAAGGATTGCATTGGCAGGAGTAGCTCAAAATACAGTGCCCAGGCACAACCTTTTGCATTCTTCTATAAGTTTAGAAAATATCAGTTGTAAGTGATGTGTAAATGGAACTGATTGTAGGTAATTTGGTAGTCATTGGATGATGATAAACAAATGCTACAACGCAAGTCTGCAAAAAGTAAATACAGTGAAATAGATGTTGCATATATTTCTAGGAAAGTACTAATATGGCTTTCTAAGGCACTGGGAAATCATTTGTAACTTGAATATTACTGTTTGCCTCCAGAAAGATGTATTCCAGGTGAAACATGTGCAAACCAGGATTATCACAGTGGCAAAGAACCATACAGTTATGGTTGCACTAAAAACATTACTTTCTAATTTAGCCTAGGAAACAAGGACTGGAAAAAAATGAAATGGCTTTCTACAAAAATATGATAGAGTAAATATTGAAAGGGATAAGAAATATTTCAGCTGAATTCATGCGATATTTTACCTGTTACATATATATCAAATGCAGACTTACTGATGTACTGCAACAGGACCACAGGCACGCACAGCAGCATCATGTTCCCTTTAGGAACACATTAACAGTAGCTAATCAATTCTTAAAAATATATAGCTATGATTAAATACATCAGTGTTTTTTACATGACAATACACCTTTTTTTAGGGGACCAGATTTATTAAAAATCCATTAACAGTTAAAAGGTGATGGTTAATTAACTAAATTGCTGCAAGGTGTTTGAGAAGTCAAGGGGTTTAAATTTGCTATGGTGATGGCAACATAAGCTGTTGCTTTTGTAGAACTGTCACACTCCGCGCTGTGAAAGGTTAATTAGTTCTGCTATTAGTCTTAAATGACTGCTGCTGTAAATCACCGGATGTGTCATCTGCACTGTTGTTGTCAACTTCCAGGGGTTGATAACTATGGATTGTGCTCCTATTCCTTTTTGATCACATGCTTGCTGTCAAACAAAGTTACCCAAGACTGTAGTAAATAGTTGTCTCCCATCAGTCTGCGTTATCAAGGCTAATTCAGCAATGCATTTAAATGAACAGGTAAATCTCACTGGACAATGGCAGGAACTTCATTCAGTTCAATTGTCTAAATGTAAATTTCTGAGCTAATTTACACATTTATCTCAGAATAAGTCGAATTACCTTTTGAGATTGACTGCGTCTATTCACATAGATGGACCAAGTGTGAGTATGTTAAACTTGGAAATTTAAGTATGAGGTGCCTAAATGCTGCTACCCAATAAGCATCATACTAGAGTAATTTGCTGAATGGATGCCAGATGGTCAGAAAACAGAATTAAGAAAATATATAAACTGACATTTTGTTCCATGGTTGTGTATAAATTAGTACCAGCTCTTTCTGTTCCAGAAGAGTAACTGGGGGTATTAGAGCAGTAGAATTAGAAATAAAATAGGAGGGAGAGAGGGAAAAAAAATATTGACAAGAATTTCCTAGCATTTTTCTTTCCAAATGAAGTTTGTAACAGAATTATTGATTCCAAAACATGCAGGAAATGCTCTTCTGGAGCTTCAAGAGTCATATACTTTATGGTCAAGGATTTAAAATCACAGAAAGGTCCTTCTGAGCAGCTTCCAGTGAGCCTGGCCTACTGAGCACAGCAATGTTAATTTTAGGTTGTAGTGGTGGGTATTTTGTTGATATTTTTTTTTAAATTCCTTACAGCCCAGATCATCCTCTTACTACTCAACCAAAGAACTCAGATGATGGAAAAAATAAGCAGGACAAAACAAACAAAAAACCCCCCAACCAAACAAAAAACAACAACAAAAAATAGCTTTACTTTCCTATACTTTGTGGCTACAATCTATAGGACTAACATGCCTTATCCATCATGTATGTAGAAGAGAAAGGAACATAGAGCCATCATTCATTTTAGCAGGATTGCTCCTCCTATTTTTCCTTTTGTGTGTGCTCAGAGAAATGGCTGCATTTTAAGAAGAATACATACTCTTTCAGGGTTTATTTCTACACTTTCCGATTATAAATACTCATGTTACTTCCACTTTTCTGAAAGCACACATCCCAGAGAGCAATCCCAGACTTTCAAATGTTGGTGCAGAACAGCTTGCTCTACTGCTGCAGACAAGCCCCCTTTAGAGGAGACCAGACATATCCACACTGCTTTGCCATTAGCCCTATGTCTCCTGACCTCCATCGTGTTGCCTTGTAGCAGGAACACAAAAGTTCATTCTTTGGGGGATATTTTAGTGCAAAGAGCCTGAGAAAATTAGAGTTGTCTTATTGTAGCATGATGATGGTGGTATACAGACAGCATGATGCTGCCCTGGGAGATGGCACGGGAGAATGTTGGAGTATTTGGTGGTGCAAGGGCCAGCTGTGTTAGTGCTGACAGTCAGCATAGAGCACGGGGAAACAGACATGTCCTCCACACTGTTGGGAGATGAGCAGACTGCCTCCAGAACCTAGGTTTTGTCTCAGAAAGAGCAAATCAGTCTGTGCTAAAAGAATTCCCAGGAGAAAACTAAAATAATTCAGTATGGAAATTAAAGAATCCAGATCAGGGAGTCAACCAAGAAGAGAAATTATGTGACAGTGCAAATGCCAGTTATGAGACTACATGATGCAACTCTGTAAATGTTCTCTTGAGGAAAGTTTGGGAATAAGAAATCTCCACAGATTTTTGCATTAGTGGCTTCCTGTATTTGCTACTTGTATTTTGCGTGAGTGTTCCCCACAAGCAAACTGAAATGAATGAAATCTGTCTCCCAACTTGTCTTAAAAGCATTTCTGAGTATAACATGAAGTATTGTTTCTTCTGAATCTGTTACATTTATACTTCTGAGTGAGTAATAAGCCTCAGAATTTCCATAATCTTTCAGTCCAAGATGAAGAGATGAGTAATGATTAGCATAGTGTCATCATAAGCATGTGATCAGAAATAAAGACTTTTTTTGTTAGAACTAATTTCGTTTCATTAGGTCTTTATCTGTTTTGATACCCCGAGAGATTAAATTAACGAACCTCTGAGAGCTCTGTAAAGTGTTCATTGAGAGAATACAGGCATTTCTTTGACGTATTTTACTACTGTTTGTCTCATAGGTATCTAATGACATGGAATTGGTGCAGCTATAGTTATGTCTAACACTGTGTAATGAGACATCATGTCTTCCAGGACTAAACAACTCATATACTCCTTATGTAGTTGTATTGCTTAAATAAACAAAATCTTGGGTTCAGCTACAGTAGGGTATGTCTGTAATATTTAGAAGGTTAGAATATGTAGCAACATGTCATAAAATCTAAGGAATCCAAGATGCGTTCTTGACAACTTGATTAAAAAAAGGAAAAATTACAGCTTTAAAATATGGGACATGATTAAAGAGAACCCAAAAACATGGGTTCTGTCCTCACATCCCCATCCCTTAGTAGCTTTCTGTGATTTTAGACTTCATCTCTGTGCCTAATCTCAGAGGTGGAGATAATAACATCTACTTCTTTAACTAAAACTTGTTTGGATTTAGTAACTGGGATTGGGTATACTGTAAAGAGAGAGACTTTGATCATGTAAGCATAAACAGGACTTTGGCATGTGGTCTTTAATACCATGAGAAAACACAGAGACTTAGAAAGGCTGATGAGGACCCATGAGCTGTTATGTTTCCCTCCACCATAATCCATGAAGCTCGTACAGACATAATTTTCTGCCTAACAGTGCTGTTGTAGCAAGAAATATGTTTCTGCTGGATTCCGTTAACACTATTTTGAGAACCAGAAGTCCATCCTCCAGCAGACAGCTGTGCTTCAGGAAAGCAAGATAACATCGTCTTATCACAATAAATAATTCAGTATTACTGCAAATACTAGCCATTTATTATTTACATTTGAGTACTGGAGTTAAACAACTCAGACTGAAGGTAAAGCAAAAGGGTATTCAATACTATTGTAAAATGAAATATACCAGGAATTCACAATACCAGCCAAAACCTTCCAATCTTTTTTTAAGCAAACCTTTTTCTTTAAAAAAAAAAAAAAAATTAACATCACATCAGTTACTTGTAGTACCAGTTGTTTGTATTCATAATGCCTTTCATCCTCTTGCTGGGACATGAGCTACTGTCTACAAAGCTGTTCTAAAATAATGATGGATGAGCTTTATAAAAAATGCCTACCAATGTTTACAGGCTCCAAACTTTTCTCTTTTTGAGTTTTTTTCATTACCTTCTTTTATTCTTTCACCCTTCTCCCACATATTTCTTTCTCCCTGAAAACTGCCACAATTTTCTCTGTAGGCTGGTTTTATCTTTGTGTTCCCTACTCTAAGAAAAATCAGACATCTAATACAGTCTTAACTACTACATCCTCCTGTCTCACAGTGCTTTAAATAGATGTTGTTGGGTTTACTGTCATAGGACTGACTCAATAAATATGCTCCCTAGCTCCACAGAGGAGGTTCAATATGTGCAGGTTCTGAAATTTGTTGCTCCTCTTGCAACCAGATACCCAGTCCGCCCTGCATGGTGCTACCAACAGGCCATAGGACAAACTACAGCTCAGAGTAAGGCTGCCTCTTTTGTTCTGCTGTTCTGAAGAGGAGTTGCAGCTGCTGAGGGACCCTGGTATGTGTTTAGAGTCTTCTCTCACCTGTCTACGTGAAGGCTAGTTGTTATACATGAAGGGCTCAGATGTTATTACAATTTATTCCCTCCCTTACCTGATGTACGTAGGGATACTGTGTGCAGGTAGTCACGCTCCTCTGAAACGGTAAACGTTATCGGTTCAACTCCTGACAAATGGGTTCCCTCTGGGATACAGGGATGCTCTGCAGTGGGAGCAGGCATGAACCGAGGGAACTGCTCTCTCTTTTCCCTTCCCTCTCCTCACCCTGAAGATGTGAACTGCTGTGAGCAGACTGTATATTATGAGATGAGCAAAGAAGATTAAGGTCTTTCATTAACATCTCCCTGTCTTCTCTGATGTGATGTGCATGCAATCATATAGTGAGGGAGAGGAGAAGAATTAAGGAACTTTGCTCACAGCAAACACAATTTACAATTTTGTGGGCAGTGAGAGTGGCTGGCTTGAAGGCTGAGGCATATGAACAAGCTGACAGTTTTATGTTATGATTCTTAGAGCTAGCAGGCTCACTGCCCACAAAAATTTGAATATACTAGTGCAGAAATTTAGCCCATATGCCCGGAATTCTTAGTAGGATTAAACAAATAATATTTGAAGGAAAATAGTTTTCAGCCTTTATTTTCAGATGAAACAAAATTTCTGTGCAAAATAAATTTTGAAAACATAGAAAGCCTGTTGCCTGTTGAGATTTTGAGGTGTGGAATATTTCCCAGAAAAAATATAAACTCTGTTCCATTTATTGGTCACTGTGTATGTGTGCCTCTTTCAGAGATTTGATTCATTTCTTTTAAAAGAAGAAAAAAAAAAAAAAAAGAAAGAAAAATGCTGTGGACTGATGCCATATGTAAAAACTCTTGGCCTGAAGTGATTTGTGGGAAAATAATACTGATACTTCACACATGCTCAAATATTAAAAAATAAAAACCACAGACTTGTACCAACCCGGCTTTAACTGGCTTTATTTCTGTTAGGTGGCATTCTAAAAATTTGTAGGAAAAGGGTAATGAGGCAGTAGGAAGAGGTTAATGAGGCAATACAATTAGAGATGAATTAGAGGAGAACGTTTCACTAGTGTCAGAAGCTGCCCAATTCAGTGACCTAAAGAACAGTATAGGGGATCAGAGATTTCTCCAAAAAGAGTTTTTCAATATTTTAGTGAGACTGGTCCCTGTACCATAGAGGCATTTGGAATAAATAGAGGAAAAATAATGAGAACTGTAAATATCACATTCAATCAATTTAGGTGATCAGAGATGACTACAGAGATTGCTTTTAATGCTGAAGACAAATACAGAATACCTGTATTTGACAGGTGGTAGGTAGACGGAGAATAAAGATGGGGTGAGGGAAGTCATGAGAGTTACAGAACTAGTACATCTTACTAGATAGCTCTTATTTATATTTATTTATACTTATTTATACTTCTGTGGAAGGGAAACCTTATGTTCTAAGCTGATTATTCTATCAACGTCCTCTCTGCAATTCATTCAAATACCAGAATTCCCCAAAATTTAGCTTTAGTTTAGAATAATAAACTAATGACAGAGTTAATCATAAGGAAGTTTACGTGTCTAACTCAAACTCCCTAGACTCTGTAGTCAATAGGGATAGCACCTCCTTATGTATCTTAGGATAGATAAATGCCTTCTGGAGGTGCCTACCTTTTTTTTCAGTGACAGTTGAGAGGCAAAGTGATGGCTTTGATTTAGAAGCCTGATTTTTAAACAGTGAAATTAGGCTAGAAGTATCAAAATGCAAATCTACAGCTCTATCATTTCCATAACTTCAATGAGAGAAAGCTAAAATGATGGTTGAAATTATTCTTGCTATTTTAATTGAACTTCAAAGACAGATGCAGCTTGGATCTGAAAGGGGGAACTATGCAGCTTCATGTCTCAGAAGGCAAAACCCTCTTCAGGACCTTTTCTCCCTTTCATCCTCACCATAAATCATTGCCTGAGCCTAAATATACATTCACAGTCTTCTTTTCATAATTTTAGCATCTTACATAAGGAGACATATCAGACGCTGCAGATTTAGCTGCATAAAAGACGGCTTGCCACAGCACGTCTGAAATTTTGATGATGAAAGGTGCACTTTGCCCTGGCTTTTGGATGGACAAAAGTTCATCCAGGGAAAAGAAGAAAACTATTTAATGTCATACATACAGAGCAACCTGAACCATGATTATTTTAAGCCTATTCTATTGCAGCTTTACCAAGGAGAAAATGTGTTGCTAAAGGGAGAAGAAATTTGCAAACTGCCATTAAAAGTCTGTATTTGACATAACCGCAGTTCAGTAAAGTATTTTGCACAATACTACAATAATCTTTGTGTAATATAGTATAAATGTTCTGTTAAGGTAGGACAAGTGAGTCTGCAAGCTCTTTTTCCATGTCAGTATGAGAACACAAGATGGGTTTTACCTATACAAGAACAGGGAGGATTTTGCCAGATTTTGCTTAGGTTCTCATTTAAACGATGACAGATTTTAAGCTACTTTCCCTCTCCCATGGCAAATACATTTTTTATCTTTTTTTAGTTTTGATATGCAAGTTTGTGAGAGTTTGACAATATAGTCTGAAATGACAAAATCTCTTCTGAGCCAACCTTCACTTTCTGTGCCAAAATAATGAAAAAGTTTATACCTTCTCGTTCTGAATATATATATGAAGATGTGAATATCACAACAGATTCATTTATTCCTTTTGTCTGCTTCATGTCATGAAATTAGACATTCTGGCTTGAACCACTAGAAACCCCAGAAAATGGATTAAAGTCCATTTGGCTTATATTACAATATGATGAAAGTATAATGGAAATAATACGAGCACTTTAAGATGAGTGAAATTACTCCCATGGATGGTAGCAAGAGAGAATAGAAAATTGTCCCAAAGGTATAATAAAGGGGAATAAATAATTATAAATATAATTCAGAAATATTAGGTAGCATAGTATCAGAAGGGGAAAAATTAGATCTCCAAGTCAGTTTTATATATTATTTACTTTTGTGAATCCAAAGAGAAAATAATCCTTTGAACATAATATTTTGTACTTGGAATGTAAACAAACATCCCCCAACCTAAATTCAAATACACAGAGTGCTTCGAAAATATTGTAAGAACAACATATTTCCTAAGAACAACAGCTAAAAAGGAAAGCAATGAAACCAAAGTACTTGAAGATTGCATTTCTGAAAAATAATTGTTCTGTTAGGAAACCTGCTGACCACTCGGGGAGCAGAGTGACATGAAAATAAAGTTTATTTATACAATTTCTGCCAAATTTGTAGGTCAGACATAAGCAAAACCAGTCATATTGCATTTAAATGTAAACCAAAGAACATGTTGCATTACAGGAACACCTAGGAATTTCTCCATTTGCTTTGGCAGATAGCCGCTTAGGTGGTGATTTTCATTCCTTTTAGTGTTTTGGACGTATGGTCTGATGAAAGAAAAAAATCAAGGCTCAAAGGTAGATGGGTAAAATTAGATGCAGGTCTTTAAAGAATTTAGATCATTAGAAAGATACATAGAAAAACAGCTCGAGGATAAAGTGCTGACTTCAGGAGTAGATGTTACCTACACATCTAATACAGGCTTAGTTTTACTAGGCACGCTAAAGGTTTTAAAAGTGGTAACCAAACCGAAAAAAACCCCTGATGTTTTCTGACTTAACAGTGCAAATAATAGAACATTTTGGTACTTTCCGATTGTCATAAAGCCGTCCTATCACAGGCAAGTATACACAGTTGTCCTGGTTTCGGCTGGGATAGAGTTAATTTTCTTCCTAGTAGCTGGTCTAGTGCTGTGTTTTGGATTTAGGATGAGAATAATGCTGATAACACACTGATGGTTTAGTTGTTGCTGAGCAGTGCTTACACTGGTCAAGGCCTTTTCAGCTTCCCATGCTCTGCCAGGGGCACAAGAAGCTGGGAGGGGGCACAGCCAGGACAGCTGACCCCCACTGGCCAAAGGGCTATTCCATACCATACGGCGTCATGCTCAGCGTAGAAACTGGGGGGAGTTGGCTGGGGGGTAGCGATGGCTGCTCAGGGACTGGCTGGGCATCGGTCGGTGGGTGGTGAGCGGTTGCATCACTGGGGTTTTTGTTTTTCCCTGGGTTTTGTTCCTCTCTCTCTCTCTCTCTCTCTCGTTATTTTCCTTTTCATTACAAATTATTATTATTATTATTATTATTATTATTATTATTATTATTATAATATTTCAATTATTAAACTGTTCTTATCTCAACCCACGAGTTTTCTTACTTTTGCTTTTCAGATTCTCTCCCCCATCCCACCGGGGTGGGGGAGGGTGACCGAGCGGCTGCGTGGGGCTTAGCTGCCGGCTGAAGCTAAACCACAACAACAGTGAATAGGAATTCGTGTAAGAACCACATATGACGTGTTTTCATTCCAGTTAGTTTGGAGAGTGGCTCATTGCACATTTACTGCACAGACAATAAGCACTGAACCTGCACTGTTAGTGCAGTGGAACAAGCTGTTTCATTTCACAGCTTGCCCAAGACATTTATAGCCCATAGAAAATTACTTAACACATGGTGGCATATGTAACTCTATAAAGCTTTCTTTGAGAAGGAGGTGGAAGATGGCATTTGTATACACAAATATATCCATACACATACTCAAGCTAACGCAATATGTTAGCACTCTTTGTGATATAAACCTAGTAGGCACACTATCATGGTAACTGAAGATGAAAATTTTTGGTAAGAACCTGCCTATTCATTCCTCACATCATGATTTCCAGATTCCCCCTCAGATTTATACTGCAGCTCTGAGGCTCTTCAGTGAAATATGCTTAAAGTCTTGCTCATACCTCCCTGGAACTACACACTGGTGAGCACAGTCTTGTGTGCTGCACAGCTTGGGTACCAGAGCAGATGCTTCTGCACTGACTGTTCATGTGGAAGACAGGTAATGCTATTATATTAATAGATTTTCTTTTGCGTACTTACATTACCTGGTACAGTGGTAGCAGCCCACTGTTGAGATGCTATTTCTCTATCATTAAATAAGAATGATTACTGAAATAATTGTTGCTAATAAGACTACTAAGTACAAGAGTATGAGAAATTGCCTATTCAGTGTGATAGTAAGAGCTGTGATAATTCTAACAAAGCTCATTGTGTCTAATATATGAAAGAAAGCCAAATCTGTCTTCCAGGACCACCAGAGTGTTTTGTGGCTGGCTGTAAAGAACCTAGGAAATTTTAGCATAAAGATGAATACTTGTAATTACTACTGGGATTCAACTACCTGCATAATCTGTCCAACAGAGCAATGAGGGATGATCCTTTCAATTAATCAGGGTAAACATGGAATCAACTCAGTCAAAACTGGAAAAATGTGTTAATCCAAATTTTGCTCAGGAGGCATGGACAGAAATGTTATGCAGAGTATTCCACAGTATTATGCAGAATTCAGAGTTCTACAGTCCCTGGAGGATTGATGCCTGGAAGCATTGCTTACAGTCATGTGGAGATGGTTCCTAAAGTTGTTACCAGTTTGGAGAAATATCAATTTACCTTTCAGCTCCTGCCCAGAGTCTTCTGTTAAATGCATATCATTTTTTTTTTAAAGTTTGTAACCTTCCATCTGAAATCTTTATACTCTAAAGTGCCTGCTTTTCATTGAAATACATACTTTACATTTTCTCTCTCATTCAGCACTCAGCAGTGCCATTATTCTTCATTTCATGTAATGCTGATTCCCTCAAACTGTTATAATAGACATATCCTAAAGTTGGTATTTCATTGCAGTGTTGAACTGATGTGTGTGGCTAAAGTCCGCAGAGATACATTTGAATAAAAAGCATCCTGTAAAAACCTAGAACAGAGGAAAAACTACAGGGTCAGTACAGCACTTACGTAAATGCACTCATAGAGCTTTGTGATGAAGACTGAAATGAAGGAAAGAAAAAGAGAAAGGGAAAATGTGCTCCTATTTACAGTGTTCATGAACTGGGAAGAAACCTGTTAAGTAAATGGAATTATATATCACTTGAAAACCAACAGTGAAGCTCAAAAGGATGAGATAAGTCAATGTTCCAAGTGGATTAAATGATTCTGTAGAAGAGGTCTCAATCTTCTATGGGGGTAAAAACCCAAAAAATGTTTCTGAGTTTCTGAACTTTCATGGGGAAGGGGGGACATGGTGGAAATCCTCTTGGTAGCAGAGATACAAGGGGAAAAAAATTTTATAGTGCAAGACTGAAAATTTTCC
Source organism: Mycteria americana (assembly GCF_035582795.1). Taxonomy (NCBI): domain Eukaryota; kingdom Metazoa; phylum Chordata; class Aves; order Ciconiiformes; family Ciconiidae; genus Mycteria; species Mycteria americana. The sequence continues at coordinate 11,062,878 of NC_134365.1, read as the reverse complement.
AGTATGATGACCTAAAATGTTTATTCATGACCTTTAAAAGTGAGAAAAAAAGTCAGAGACTGATTCCTGGAAATCTCACATCTCAGATGCTGAAACCTCTCCCTGGTGCCACACAGAACAGAGGTTCACAATCCCCTGTTCTGGGAGCTGAGAGTCTGTCCCAAGTAAGGGGTCTTGAGGCTATGATCGGTTGGCCTTCACCTAGATTTGACAGCAATTCCACCTGCAACTGGGTAACTTTTCTGATGAAAATTTTCTCAAAACTCTGTGCTCTAGAAAAGGTGAATCAGAAAACACACACATATTTGTATTCAAATACGTCTGGCTGGCTGGCTTAGAAACTCCCTCTAAATTTTCTGAAGTCACTGAAGCAAATACCATCTATTTGTAGATATAAAAACCTAACCTTTTGTAACTCATTAAAAATATTTTTCTGCTCCTGGGCAGTATGCATGCAGTAGGACTTGTATAATTAACTGAACCTTTTCAGTAATGAATACAAAGGAGGATCTCATAGCGAGCTAATGCTCTGACAGCTCCTGTAGATTTATTTTCTGGCAACTGTCTTTAAACAGAAACGAGGCCTTTTTTTCTGTCTCCTGTCACAGTACAGTGAGACTGCTTTGAGAGTTAATGCCTCACAGAGTTTATGCACTGAAGCCAACACTCATAATTTTATCAAGAATCTCTGAGATTTAGTACCACTCTTTTGAAGATAACTGTTGAAGTCTTGCTCATAATTTATCGTTACAAATTAAAGCTGTGCATATGGGAATCGAAAGGAGGGTTTTGCAAGTCCTCACAAACTGAAAGTGTAACATAGACTCCTTGCATAACATGATTTAAAACTTGTCTCATAGTTTTTGAAATGTAAAATACCTAGGACCTGGAAAAATAATATTACTGTTGTATACTTATTATAAATTTGTAATAAAGTATAGCAAACATTGTATTTGTGATCATCGTCCATGAATATGATTCCCCTACCTGCAGGAATTACACAGGCTCTCTTTACAGTTTCAATCAATTTAGAATAGAAAGTAAAAAGTTTCGTTGTTTTTTTTTTAACTAAAAATGAAGATAAATTTAAGGAGAGCAGAACATACATTCTCCTGGCTTTGGAACTTACTTGGAAGCATCCTATACTGTATGAGAGAAGACTGAATAGAAATCTGATGTACAGTTCAGGTTTATATGAAATTAAGAAAGATGCTTTGCCCCGAACAGTCACCACAAAAAGAGTCTTGAATGACGTAAAGAATATTTTAAAAATCTACAGAGCTGCCTTTTCAGAAACCCTCAGAGACCTGATATCTCTACTGAATATCTGTTTGGAATTGGCTCAAAAATATGAAACTGCACTGTCCCTTAGGGCAGTGTTCATGAAGAATGACTTGCTGAGCTAGTGCTGGGCCATGGTTAATCACCATGCCAGCTGACATACTCAGCATCACTAGACAAAACCTTGTGAAGAACTGTAAAGTATCACGTGAGACTCCTGTTTCTAGCATCAGCTTGCAATGGTATTTGTGAGCAATCAGATGCACAACAAATTGTTTCTGTATCCATGAGGAAAAACAGTCTATGTATAATTTCTTACAGAATACAAGTCTCTTAATTTTTCTGACCTAACTAGGCCAGAAAAAACATTAACAGCTGTAGAAAATCTTAGAAATAAGTTCAACTGCTTAATGTGCATGCTGAATATTAAATGATTGAAGACAGAGAAAAATTCATAGGATCTAGACTAGTTAGTAGCTCTCATTAGTGTTTGACATTATTTAGTGACTTGAATAGCTGTTCACTGAGTTCCCAACATTCCCAATTAATCCCTGAGTTCCCAATTAATCACTGAGAACATAAATATAAAAGTAGAAATATTATTTAAATATGCAAATATTGAGGTATAGATCTAGATTAGCTCAGTAACAGTAACAATCAAAGTCACTAAAAACCATTTCAGATTATGATATGCCTCTGGAAGGAAATTATGTTTTCCTAAAAGTCAAACATAAGGCAAACATGAGGCAACTTTTTCAGCAGAAATTACTATGATTGGATATGAATTAATCTTTGCCAAATTCAAAGTACAATATCTGGATTCATTATGTGAAATTGACTTTCATAGGCTTCCCTGAGAGCAGTATCAAGCTGCCCATCCAATTTGGAAAATACTACATATTCATACTCAAAGACTTTACTACTCTGCCATTTTAATGGGCTTATTGACTGTGGTGGTAGCACTAATTATTTCTGTAAAGTGATTATAATTGTGAAAGACAGGCCTGCATGGCTGAAGAACCTGAAGACCATGTTCTGTCTTTGAAGTTATTTCAGCATAATTTTACCCCCTTATGACAACGTGTATCAGAAGTGTCCCCTTGTATGGGGTTTCACAAACCAAACTTTGGGGATCCACTGTTGAACTTCAAGTCTGTGAGTGCTGTTATATTCATCTTCCTCTCAGTCCTGAATCCACAAGGTCTCTGTATTGGTAGCTCTTCCAAAAAGGGAGAGGCTTTATTTACCAGTGAAATATATATATTTTATTATCTTCAGGTCTGAAATTTGAGGATATGTATACAACATAACTCAGGTAAACACTGGTTTTAACTTCTTTCATCATTTTCATTCCTCCTTCCCGATATAGTTTGGCTACAGGAAAGAATGCAGCCATTTAAATCCATGACTCAGAACCAAGGATATCATACTGATGTGGGAGACTGCAAACTTGATCCTGAAATGGCTTGCAAGACATCTAATTATCTTGTGCAAGGCACTCAACTTCCAATTTTGAAATAAATTGTATACAATATAGTTCAGTTGAACAACAGATACGGCCCTCTACTTTAAATAGAATTAAGCCCAAAGTGCCCATCATGCTGTCAGTTAGTAGTCATGATTTCCATCAAAATAATAAAAATTTCTGTCTCAGGGCCTTTGTGATACATACCCTCAACTGCTTGCACAAACTGTTTCTTGTAAAATTTTGGTTTGCTTCCCTTAGTAATAGTAATACCAGTGGCAGTTAGCAAAAGACAAAATTTTAAAACGATAGTATCATTATTTCCAGTTTACAAGGAACTGAGGCTTAAAGAGCATAAAAAGCTGTTTAACGTTACCCAACCCAGCAGCAAAAATCATCATGTAATCCTGTTTTCTTTTTTAGTTCTGAGTCATGTAGAATAGGATACAGTATTCTTTGTGCACCTATGTTTTTGAGTGGTCTGTATTGTATGTTTACATTCATTATTTGCACAAAATTATAAGTAATTATAAGCAGGTCTAGTCAGAAAGGTCAGGCAACCATAGCTACAGACAGTAATTGCAACTAAATGTATATTGATAATCTTCATTACTTTTCTGACCTATCTCAGAGAAGCACAAAGACAACATAATAAGGAATTTTCAAGCTCCATGCTGAATTTCTTTCCTTTCTCCATGTGACATATAAGCTGCAGCAAAGGAGCACTTTTTTATCAAGAATGCTTCAAGACACATAAGGCAAGTCTGCTACCCTGCTGAGCAGTGTACTTTCTGATTTTGAAAGCTGTTTGTTATGCTTTGAAAACAGGCACTGGTAATGGCAGAATTAAATCCTCTACTGTCAAAGAAAAAACTGGTGCCGTTGGGAACTACAAACACTGCTGCTGAGTCTTCCTTAATGCTTTACCCATAAAACCATCATCCTACTGCTCAGACAAAGAAAAGGCAAAGGAAATTTGGTTTGTTTATTTTCTGTTATTTAGCAAAGATAATTTTTCAGAATAACCCCTTATTTACAAAACCTGTGATGAGATATGCCAGGTCTTGCTGGCATATGTAGGGTAGGGAAAGAAAAGAATACGTTATCTGTATGCAGTTGCAGCAGGGAACTTAAAGCAATAGAACATAATTACCTGGGAGGAATTTGGCCAACTCAGTGGTTGGTTTATATTATAGAGTGTTTAATAAACAGTTGCAGCAGATTGCTGCTTTAAACTCTTCCTGGTGAGATGTCCCCTTAAAGAAAATAATACTATCTTTTGCACTGGTCTAGCTGCAAAGAACATCTTTACCTGTAACTAATCACTGATTCTTACTCATCTTAAAATGGCATAAACGGGCACTGGTGCTGAAAGAGCTCTCTTCACACTCCTGCTTATTTCTTCCCACACAGTTTCCCTGACGCTATCTCCTCTAGCCATAGATGTTTGTACAGCTGCCTAGTGAACTAGTTGGCAGAAATGATCCTATTAACTGCCAGCTCACCGCCCCCCCACCCCCCAATGTATTGATTTTGGGTTAGTCAACCAACTCAATCCAGCACACGCTTTATGCCACAATGAAGGATGAAATGAGGTTGAGGGAAGGAAACAATGGCATTTTTTTTTCACCAGCAATGCTGGTTTATGACAAAGTGTTCTTTATGAAGCAACTTTAGACTGATAAGATAATTCGGAGAGGAAAGGACTACTGGATGTCTCCAGTCCAGCCCCACATTCACAGTAGGGTTAACTTCCAAAGTAGATCAGGCTGGACAGAGCTTGTTTGTTGAGTTTTGAAAATCTCCAAGAGAGGCTCCATAGCTTCTCTGGGCAACCTTACCCAGTGTTTAACTACACTCATGGTGATTTATTTTTTTTTAGTTTTCCTTATATTCAGTTGGAATTTCCATTGCTTCAGCTTGTGAATGTTGTCTATTTCCTTTTTTTTTGCTGCAGAGCTCTGAGAAGAGTCTGCCTCCGTCTTCTCTATACTATCCCATAAGGTAATTAGCTACCCACAAAGTAGCTCATTTCCTGAGGTTTATAGAAACCCTCAGCCTCTCCTCAATGACATTTGCACTGGCCATTAACCATCTTACTGGGACCCTGTTGGAGTCTCCTCAATCATCTCCAGAGGCCCCAAACTAGACACATTATTCTGGATGGGGCCTCACAAGCACTCAGTGGAAGGGAATAATCCCTTCCTGTGACCTACTCCCTACACAGCTACTTTTGCAGCCTGGTATGCAGCAACAATGATCACAAAGCCATTTTCCAAATTAATATTGTTTAAATAAAAGTTGTTGGTGTCATTGTACCAGTGACTTTCTCAGAGAAAATTTGATTTGAAGAGTGCTTTAAACAAGTTCTGTTGAGCAGAAGCGAGTGGACACCACACATTTTGAGATGAGGGTATGAAAAGATTGATTGCTTTGTGGGAAAAGGACATTGTCTCCAATGCCAGCAATTTCAGTATTTTTAAAATTGCTTTGGGCATCAATTGTATGTTTTTAGTTTCACTAATTTTAAAGAAGTCTAAAGAATATTGAATCTGCTTTGTGGTCCCTGCATTATTCCCCAACTGTTTGAAAACAAATAGTGGCACAAAAATCTCTTTTCATAGACCATCCATTTTACTGTCAACAATAAAGAAAAGCTGCCTCAGGAAAAGAGCTTTAAATATAGCTGTGGTGCTATCAACAAGTTAGCACTCCTGCATGAAAGCAAGCCCAGTTGTTTATTCAAGAGTTTTGCTGCAGGAGACAGAAATCAGTAGTGCTGTAGCATGAACGTAAGCCCAGTTCTTCATTGCTTAGTTTTGCTGCAGGGAGCTGGAGAGATCAGCTGCATACATCTTTCTGATTGGGCACGTATGGTTGGGTTTGCTCTTTATATAAACGGAAGGTTGGTTGTGATTCTAGGCTTCTAATACTGGGAATATGTGTTCATGAAGTGAGCTAGACAAAGCTGAATATGAAGAGTTTATATAAAGACAGCTTGGCAGTTCTCAGAACTGAGCAGGTTTGCTTCTGTCTCTTTGGCCCAACTGTTATGCTGAAATCAAAGAGGAAAAGTAACAGCCTTGATCATTTTTGTCAGCTATGTACAAGAGGTGTGATTGTGGCTGGGCTGTGAGCCCATGTGTAACAGTCCACTGGGAGCTGATCAAAGTTAAAGGATACTTCAATTCCTTGTTACCATTCCCTAGGAAAGTCTAAACAATGAAATTTAGGCTTTTCCTCATTCTTGTTTTGACAGACATATGCCCATTTTCCTTGTGGGCTGCTCACTCCCCAGGCTTTTAAGGTCTGTGCTTCCAAACAGGCCCATGATGTGGATTATGAGGATTATTTTATACCCTCTGGCTAGTTCCCACATCAGCTTTGTCCCTTCTTCTTCCCAGTTTCATCTTTGTTCCTCTAACGGCTCCCAGAGTTCTTTACCTTCCACCTTCCCAGCTGGTGAAGGCAACCCTTCTGGGATCCTTGTCTTCCTTCCCTTAAAAAACAGTTAACTAAATGTCTAAATCCTGATGAGTTTTGAACTCAGAAGAAATCACTGAAGTATGAGACAGTGAACTTGTCTGAACGGTTGAGGATATTTCCATGCCTGTCCCAAGCCCTAATTCTAAAATTATATGGGACCATGGTTTAAATCTGAGACAGGTATTAATATCTTGTTTTATATTCCATTACCCAGTTGTGACAAATATTAAGGATCTTGTGTAAAAAAGGAGGAAGTTACTAATTTTAAATGTTGTGTTTTAATCTGATTTACTTGTGTTTCCTGTGGCTTTTTTCCCTCAAGATTATATCCGAGATTATGACTGTGTGTGTTCTTTTCTCGGTGAACTACAGTGAAGTAAACAGAGATAGAGCCGCTATCTCCAGAGAGGTACAGAATTCAGAGAAAAACATATATGGTCTCTTTAGGCAACTCAGGGCTTCTTGCCAGGCTTGCCTCAGGTCAACAAGGGAGACTACTATCTGCTAGTGTGTTTTGAGGGTGAGTTTCTTTCAGCAAATACAAGGCACCAACTCTTCTGAGAGACAAAACCAATTAAGAGGCAATCAGGAGCTCCAGGTACAGTGTGAATCATGAGTGTTCCTAGTTCTCTTCTTTCTAATGAGCTTTGTGTCAATCACTGAATCTATAGAAGAATTCTGCAGGCTGTCTATACCATCTCTACAGTGTTGGTCTTTCTTTTTTTACTCTTCCCAGTGAGATTTGAAAGGTGGAGAAAAGAGAGGATTAGTGTGGGGCTTTCCTCAAGTAGAACCAAAAGAGAAGCTTATTTTATTGCTAAATTGATCACTAATCCTGGCAGAATTCTTGTTGCCTTGTGGAAAAAAAAAAAAATCAGACTGGTTAACAACATTGAATTTGGAGAACTGAAAGTATTAGGTTATATAAATGTAATGAAAACAGGATTAGTATTTATAATCTAAAGATGCACAAAATTGGTCCTTAATTTAGATTTGTGACCTGCTTCAGTTTTCATCTTTAATGAAATAAACCTGATCTCTGTTATCCTGTTATATGCCTGTGATTTCAAGATGGTTGTGTTGTATCTGAGTAAACTGTTAACCCAAAATTTCTCCCCTATTCCATTTTTCACATCCTAATTAGAGCCTTTTCTAACAAACCCCCCCCCCCAAAAAACAAAACAAAACCAAAACCAAATTGACACCATCTTGTGCTTCTTGTTAGCTCAAGATAATTATGGAACTTAACACTCCAAATGGTAATTACACTTGCTGTTGAGCACAGCAGCCGTTTTAGAACTGCAGACCAAATCAAATTAGCATTTTTGTCAAATAAAGTTAAATGTGCTTAAAAGTTACTTCTTGATGCATATAGAATAATATTGTACAGTGACTGTCATCTAACGTCTGTTGGAGATAGACCCTGCTGCTAGGATTCATCTGCCTGGATGTTGATGTCTATATCTGAGCTAGATGTCAAGGCTCCTTTTATAGCAAAAGGAGAGTAATTGCTTTTCTAGAATGTGGTTTGTCTTATTTGCAAATAGATCTCTAAAATAGGTCAAATGAATTGTACTTTCAAAATGGTTATTTCTTTCCACTGATTGCAAAAGTTTTACTTAAGTGGCTGATTCTCCCATAACTCCCATGATAAAATTTCTCATTGCATTATCTATTTCAGAGGTCCCAGCTGTAGGATATTGGGTTAGATTTTTTTGATATAGTAGACAAAACTCCAGCTTTTTAATTAGACAATTAACATAGAAATAGAATGAGTATGAAACTGAAATAAAATCTTTACTATACAGAGAAATTCCTAGACTACTTAAGCAGGTCCTGTTTGCAAAATCTAAAAGATCAGACCAGAATTCTCCTTATACTCTATTAAAGATTCAAAAGAAACTGCCAATTAAATCACTAATTATTAAGTTATTGTAAATGTATTTAAATAAAAAAGGCCATTAAACTAGTAGAACACGTGAAACTCAATTGTAAAACTAAATGAGATTAATAGGATTCGTTGCCTTTCTATGTGAGAGCCAGCATGAAAAATAGGTCTCATCTTTTTTGCTATCCATTGCAGTCACAATCAGTGAAGTTACTTTCCAGATTATAAAAGCTTGTGAAACACAAGTGATATTTTGAATAATGGAGAATCCCATAGACATAGATGAAGCATTTAATTCAGAACTGAAGGGTTTTTTTCCAAACATGTATGTAGAACTATTATTAGGTCATAATATGCATAAATATACACATATATGTGTGTATGCATATATATGTGTGTGATTCATTTATATATGTGCACATGTATCTATATATACATGCATACATGTGTATGCATATATGTGCATTTGTACAAATGTATGTATATATATTGTTGAAGTTGACCTAAACCTAGGAATCTACATGTATTAAACCTACCTTGACTCAGAACAAAGTATTAGCTTATTGGACTAATCAACATTAAATCCTTGGGCTCAAATTTAAGTTTATGGTGTTATAGCTACCTAAATTAACTTCAAATTGCTGACTCCACTTTTGCTCCTAACATGTAGTATTATACAAATTTTCCACTTCAAATTGTTCATAAACCTTGCCTTCCATTTCACAATATAACTACAATTTAAAAAAATAAAAACCCGACAAAACAAACAACACTGACATCAGTACAGAAACCAACTAGGGGAGCAAAAAAATTACATGGTTTGGCTGCTTCTCTGAGGACAAGACAGGTGAGCTGAATTCCAACAAGACTGTGCTGCAAAGGATTCCTTACATTTGTATAGGCAACTTTCTGAAATAAAGTACTGCTTTTTTAAAGTAAATACAGTACAGTGAATCAATCCAGTGAAAACCTAGGGAGTTAAAGATCATAGGTAGAGTAGGACAAAAGTGCTGCTACACTAAATAATAGAGTAAAAGCTGCAGAGTCTGAGCTCGGGGTTGCTCAGAGGACAGACTTCCCACCTTCAGGGATCATTTGCAGCACTTCAGTTGCTCAGTCAGCTAAATGTTTTGATCTTAATTTTTCTGCACTCTCCAATACTGCTCCTGTGTTTTTCACAGTACCTGAAAGTTTTTCAGTGTGTGATCCCTCTTCTCTCATGCCAATCTTAGGCTGATGAAATTTCAGTGACTTTCATGGAGTATGTCCTGATCTAAACTGTTACACAATATTAATCTAGCCCACTACCTCTATTTGACTGTGTATGTCACCTATGTATGTCATGACCATGTATACACCTTCTATACTTTATATTGTAGTGAAGCAACGTTTCCTATACAATGCAATGAAATATATTCGAGTAATTTATTTCACAATTTATTGAAGAACTCAAAGGGCACTATAAGGAATTCTGCTTCCCAATAGCAAAACTCTTATTAACTCACTGGAGATACTCTGTACTGTCATAAGCATCATTTGAATTTCAAAAGCTTTATGAAAAGATGAGTTTAATATAATTTTATGAATGAATATACACATATATTGAGAAGTTAAGTTACTTAATTCAGTTCATACAGTAAGTGAAAAAATATATATTAAAAAAATCAAAGAATCATGATTGTCTACAACATAACTTGACAATATCTCTTACATTAAGAGCTTTAAATGTATGTTTTGAGATGAATAAATAAAACCCACTGGACAGTACCTCCTTATGCATCAATTCAGTTCACATAAAACAAGCAACCTAGGATGAGAAAAAATTATAGGGAAAAGATTAAATGGGAACATTGTGGGACTTTCTTGTGTGTGTTTATTTATTTCCTCCTCGAAAGGACCTGAAAGACTTTTTATTAGACTTTACTTCAGTGCAGTGTGGTACAAAGAGATGAAATGTTCATCACTGTTCACCTCTTTCTTGTTTGATTTCTTGTAGAATATGGCAGCTGACACATTTATCTCCTTTATTTCGTGTGACTCAGGCACAAAGGGGTTTTCTCACCAAACTGATCAACTGATCACAGGATGATGGCATGAAAAAGAGGTGTGTATATTTTCATTTTTTTATATATAGCAATTTTAAAGATGAATAGAAAACTGGGTTCTCAAATGATATAAGCTTCTACTTAGGTGTTTGCTTAATTATCTGTTACTGTGTCTACACAGCACTAATCTGGTGCAATAGGAATGAACTAATAGATCAAAGCAATTGGTTCTGAGGCACCTACATCTATATTGTATAAAGTTGAGAGCTTTCACTTGAAACTGGAATTACTCTGGTCTGTGATACAAATGTTCCTTTTCTGCATGTGGTCCAGTTCTGCCCAAAGGACCTATCATTGGCTATGACATACTTAGGGACAGGAGCACATTTAGTGCTCACGTGGAAGAGTTTCCAGTTTAGTTTCCCTCAAAAAGAATCAGATAGGGATGTATCAATAAAAAAAAAAAAAGGCAAATCAACACAATGCCAAGCAAGGTAAAATTGAAGAATTTATTTCAAAGTTGTGTTGCTGCTCTGAATCATAAAAATTAGGTAGATGCATCCTGCATCAACGTAATAATGTCAGAGAGACGTGGGAGCAGGAGGGAATTACTTGCTTTTAGACTGTAGGTCTCGGTCACTGCTTCAGGAGAGGAGAACACAAGCTATACAGTACTTCTATGAAAATTTCCAGGGGGATAGCAGAGGGACTGACCATCAGCAGTCTCTCCTCCTAATCTCATTGTGGGTGAGGGCCAATAACACTTAGGTGATGCATGTCTCAGCTGTATGTTATTGCAATGAGTTGAATGTCATTTCAAATATTCATTTGAGATTGCAAAGATAATAGTTAAGAAGGACAGATGGAAGGACAGAACACACACAGTGTGCCTTATCTACATTTTCCAGATAGAAGCGTTGTCTTTGGGTACTAACTCCATTGTCTTAACAAAATGATGCAGAAACCTTGAAGGTCCTCTACTAAACATCAAAGGTAACTTGGTACCATCAGAAAAAGTATTTACAGGAGGGTCCCCAACCAGTATTCTCAAAGCATTTCAGGCAGTTGAGAATGTATTGGAACACTCATTTTCTCATGGGAAACTACGTTATAAAGATCAGGTTATTAATTCAAATGGTTCATTAAGAAACTAAGGAAGAAAGATGTCAATTTTATATATGTCTTTCTAAGTTTTTATTACTTTTTAAAAAATTTAAAATTTAAGATTTCATCAAAATTTGTAATCTTTTGAAGAAATCTGTTCTGAGAAATTTGTTGACATTGACCTTTATTATGAAAAAATCTGCTACTATGTAATTGGGATTATTCTGGTAAAAATAATCACGTAGATAAATTCACAAAATTAATCCAAAAAGATCTGACCTCTTTTTATTTAATTTATAATCATAACAGACATAGTATCCCTAAGAAAGAATTTTCTGCTCAAAATTATAGCAGAAATCAGAATAATTTTTTCTTTTGGTCAATGCTTTAAATATATGTCCATATATTCAGTTGATCCCAGAGAGGGGCAGGGAAGAAAGAAGACGTTTGTGTTTTGTGTGTGTGTGTCCTTTCTCCCAGGATTTGCATCACTTCCTATTATATCCATTTTTCAAGCTGCCATCAATTTAGAATCTTTAGCCAGTGGCAGAAAATTCTACTTGTAACAAATTATTCAGCTTTGTTCAACAGGAAAACTGCAATATTCAATTTTGGAATTTGATTCAGAACAAGTAACCTGAGGGCAGTAGATGCTGCCAATAAAGAGGGGACTGATTTGTCATATTATACTTGGGTGCATCTGTGATTCCAGTGCAGTCTTTCCCTTACAATGTGACAAGGCACACACCCAAAATGATGAGACATTTATGGGGAGGCTATGGCCTCTTTACCTTTCCTCCTTCTTGGTAAGTCTGTACCTGCTTACAACCAGTTAGATTCAACAAGCCAATTTCAAGAGGCTGGGAAAAAAAGCACAGTGTACAATGACATATTAGTTACTGGGCTTTGTCCAGAGAATGACAAAATTTATGTTAGGAAGACTGGCTTTCTCTCACTCAAATTGGTGCTTTTCTGTTTTCTGACAGAAAGCAATACGCTTTCACATTGTTTCCTCTACTGAAGATAAATTGGAAAAATCTATTTCTCATGTTGTAGGATTCTTGCAAGTATCCCCAATAAAAACAGAACACTAATCCTTATTTTACGTAATTCCAGAAGAGCATGCTTAAGTCACTTTCTGAAGGCAAGCTGACACTCTTCAATGTCTCATTCTCTTTGGATAATTTTGTAAATCTGGAGTAGCCCCTTTACTCAATGAAACAACACCAAGGTGTTGTTGATAAAGAGAAGCGAAGAGCACTTCCTAGGCTCTGCTTCCCAAACTGTTTCCCTTTTGATGTGAAAGATCTTTCCGTGCACAAAATGTTCATCAACAGGAAAAAAAATATATTTCTCTTGTTAATTTTCTTTCTAACACTGCTCAGCTTCCTTTCTTTGGAAATGCCAGCTTTGATGTACAAATTCATCATGGACTTAAAAACCTATTGTTAAACTGTATAGCTTCCGAATTATAATAAACTGTAGTATAATTTTACGGGAATTTAGGTAATTTTGCTTTTTTTGAGTGTTCAAAAAGAAAGCACTGAGTACAAAGGAAGATACTAAGTGTCGATATTGTGTAGGCTTTACTTTTTCAAACATGGAAAACAGTGTGAGAAATGTGTCTGTATAAAGTCAGAGACTTTGCATACTGCTATAAAACATAACCAAACCACCAAATAGCCTTACAACCAACATATAAAAAGTTAAGGTGTCTATGTTTGTCAGTCTCTCAAATGTCCAGAGACAAGCAGGAAAGCCTCCCTTTTCTCTCCTTTACTTGCCAAGAAAGAAGGAACTCTTAAGATGATCAGACTAGTCAGAAGGGCATAGTTTATAAAAAAAGTCAAATAAATGCATTCAGTGAGAATCCAATTCCTTCAAGAATATAACAGAGTATGCCATGAATATTAATATGTTTCTAAAAAGCTAACACTCAGCCAGGCATAGCCAAGGCGGTCAGGAAGCTGGTGAATAAATGCTATAGATATTAGATGAGCAGCAGGAGGAAACAGTAAGAATCCATAGCATACTCAGCAGGCATTGATGCAAGTTACATATGGGGCTTTTTCTAGTAAATCACACAAACTGACTAATTATTGTAGGCAGTATGTTACCAGACTTCTGGAAAATATGTGAACTTCTAGGTACTACAGCAGTGTGAGACATGAAGGCAGATGTATGTATCAGCTGTTTGACCCAGCTGATCTCCAGAATCTTCATGCATTTTTCCAAGGCATGGAAATTCAGTCATGTTATGTTATTATCACAACACAATCAGTCAGAGTGCAAAGCCAATGTGGTAGACAAAAAAAATCTAAAGAAAGCTTAAAAAAGAAAGTATAACAAAAAGAAAGCATACCAAAGGGTGTTTTGGAAAAGAAAGACCTATGCGATGGATGGCATCAACACACATGCAAACCCAGGGACTATTTGGTAGAACTAATCTCATCTGATATCAGCCATCTAAACTTCAGAAATGCAAGCTAAAATAAATGTAAATTTTCAGAAATAAGAAACAATCTTTTGGTTCTTAACAGAGAGTGGAAAAGGACTGGCACTCCAGGTAGCTGACTGTGAAGGGAATCCTGACTACTGTCTTGACTGTAGGAGCAAATCGGGTTTATGCTATATACATGCGGATCTGGGGTCCTTTAAGATGTGCTAGTGAAACTGAAGCATCTGGTCAGGAATGGCAGATGTGATGAAGAACATGTGGGATAACTGTGACTATCTGGAGCAGCAATTGGATTGAGGCAGAAAAATATTTTAGGGTATTTAAAACAGCAGGATACACCTATGTTTAAGCCCCTGAATCCCTTTGTAGATAAAGATATATAAACTGCATCCTACTCTACACACACAGAACATCACTTTCTGGCACTAGATTTGACTAATCTTCCATCCATTTGATTCCCTCTCAGTCATAGCCTAGTAGTATCAGAATAAATAATACACAAAAGGGAAGAGCAGCATATAGTAGCCTAAAGTAATTACAAATGCCTACACAGGACAAACTGTTGGGAATTCTTTAAGAGAAATACACACACTTAGAGAATTAACAGACAAATAATTATTCATGTATTGTTGCAATGGATAACACATTTCATTAAAGCTTGCAAGCCTGTAAGGCTAGTATCATAGCATGAAATAATGAACATGGAGCATTATGAAAAGCATATTAATCTGAAAATAAACTGGGGACAAAGCACAAGGTTCTAATTATAGATATGAAAGCAGACTCTCTACCATAAGAATCAGAAGCATCTAGGCAATTTCATTATATGAAAGGTTTATGTTCATTCTAATGCACTGATTTTCAAAAACTTCTGTCTTGAAAGACAACCTATAGTCCAATAATTCTGAGCAGTGTCACATCCTGACATAAATATCAGCTGAAGTTTAATTTTAGCTTGCCATGTGATCCCACCTGGAAATGCTCTAGATCCATCTGCATTTAAACAGCATTCCAAGATAACTGTTTGAACATCAGTCTAAAAAAGGGTTTGTACTACAAAAACATGTGAGGGGAGATATAAAACTCCTTTCTGAATCCCCAGCATAATAGTTTAATTTCTAAGCAAGTTATAAATTATCTAACAAAAGAAATAAAGAATAATTAATCTAAACCATACACATGTAATACAATACCAGCTCCTTTTGTGTGAGTTACAAACATTAAGGAGTTACAAAGGACTGTTAAGTATAGAAACAGTTTATGACATTCCTATTTTTTTGACATTTCAGATAAATACAACAAAAGTGGAGATCTAATACAGAACTGTTCAGTAGGAGCAGCTGTGTTATCATTTGTAGCAAGCTCAGAAAAGTCTATTTATAGGAAATGCTTGGTAAAATGTGCTATGTTTATGAGGGAAAAAGCTTGGATTTTGGATTCTTATTTCTCTCCTTGAGTATTAATTTCAGCAAGCAAGATTAGGCTAGAAGTTAGGAAAAATGTTTTAGTGTCAAGGATAATCAAGCACTAGAACAGACTAATGAAGCCATAAAGTCTCTATCACTGCTAAGAATTCTTTGATGCAAGTTACCAAAAGCCTTTTAGGAACAATATTGTGTTTTGAAGCAATGGGATGACCTCTTGAGGTCCCCCTCAACCCCATTCCTGCTACATAATAGCTCATACATACTTGAGCACTAAACATTATTGACCTTAAAACTGATCTATTTGACTTACTTTTTTTCCTGGAGTATGCACAAAATTCCAGGTCCTAATCCCGCTGCTAAATGGAGGAGCTCACCTGAATTATCCAGGAAGGTGACATTTAAAACCCCTACTCAGTATCTCCTAATTTCATTTTCATTGCAGAGGGGAATTTATTTAGGATTTAGCCATTCACCTTCTATCATATTAATGCTTCAACCTGACTTTTGCTGATTCTAAATGAGCACTGATCATGAAAAGTGACTCTATTTCAAAGTTGTTTTAAATTACTCACTAGGTGAAATAGCCCTTCTTCAGACTTACACCAGACAAGGTTCAGGTCCAGTAATCATACATTCCAGCATCTTCACCTTTACTCCATTTTTGGTGGGGGGAATCCCCCTGTTTGCTTTCCAGTGTTGAAAGTCTTCATTATTAACCGGTATTTGTACTAAATGTACCAGTTGGTATATTAAATCAGATTTCCTTTATAACCGTATCTTTCTAAAGACATAGATTACAGAATTCTACCAAAACTCCTTTTCTTTTTTCCCCCTGAAACCATGTAGCTTTGTCAGATTTTTGATGGAATTACTAGCACTCCAATTCCCAGCCCAAATACGCTGACCCTATTACATCTCCAAGGAGTCACCAGAATAAACCTCCTGAAAGTCCCAAGCAGCTTTATGTCAGTGGAAATACATTTAAGAGCTAGGCCAATAGAAATGCTTAAGAACATTAGGCAAGCAAATTATTTTTCCAGGTGATTATTGAGGCATCATATCAAAGGGTGATATTTTGGTTTCAAGATTAAATACGTGCGGTTTCAGGTTTTTCTGTTTTTCTTTTTGCTTGTTTGTCTTCTTAATGTTTGTTCATTTTCTACAGATCTCATGGGAGAAGCAGATTTTTTTTAATGATAGCTGTCCTGGTTTTGGCTGGGATAGAGTTAATTTTCTATATTTACATAGCTGATTACATCAGCGTGTTATCAATATTATTCTTATACTAAAATCCAAAACACAGCACTATACCAGCTACTAGGAAGAAAATTAACTCTATCCAGCCAAAACCAGGACAATAGCTTAAAAAAAAAAAATCAATTTTTTTAGAATTTTCTTGCCACACAATTTAATGGCTAACAGCCATTCAGTCCCAGTCCATACAAGAGTGGCACAAGCTGTTGGCCAGCCACTAGTTAATCGCAGTCAGGCTCCCTGGATTATTTACTTCTCTTTTAACGACACTTTATAATAACATTTAGGGAACAGGATTATTTGTAACTATATAAAGCAATGTTGTTTGTGTTATGGATACAATAATATGGAAGATTATCTTGTCCTTTTTTCCACTAGGTTTCTGTCTCTGGCTGCAGTCTTTATTCTTATTGAAATTCTTTCTGCTTCTTTTTAGGAAAACCAGCTGGATTATACTGGCAAATACCTCAGGAAGGCAGAACTAATTGCTCCAATTATTACTGGAGAGCCAGGTGGGCAAATTAGAGCACTGGGCCAATCAGGGATAGATAAAAGAAATGTTTCCCAGAGTTTAGAGAGGAAGCTGATAATTCTTAGGTTTAGAATACTGCTGTTGTTTATCTTGAATCACTTCTTCAAATTAGTGTGGTATTTAGGTATTGGTAGTATGGTTATTCCTAGCTTGAGGGAGTATGTATAAAATGTTATAGATACCTTTAAATAAACAAAAGAGAGAGAGGATAAGGACTATTGTCAGTGCATAAGCCTGATTCATTTCTTAAGGATCCCTTGTGACAGAAAGCATATCTGATCTTTTCAATTTTTGAAATTAAAATTTACATGCCCAAAAATAAAGGAGGTGCAGTATGAGGGGATCAACATGTGACAGGCTAGCTGCAAGTGCTTTCATTACCTATTTTCTATTCCCTTGTGTCCCATTTTCCCTCTGTACTAAAGTAGCTACTCATGCGAGAAATCACCCTTGCTGGCATTTTCTGCTTTAAATTCTGTTGGCATTGATTAATCTTATGTTGTCGAGAGTACTAGATGGTAGACCTTTGGTAGAACCTGATGGCAGTAAGCAAGGTTGTGATTTTTTATTAAAGACAGTTTAAACAATGACAGGTTGAATTTTAGCCTTTTTACTTATAGAGATAGTAGAGAAGTCTGGCAATACCTTATTCTTTCATTTAGATATCTTCCTGGGCAAGGATCACATTTTACTCGGTAATATTTTATTTCACAAACTGACCTCATCTACATGTAAATCAGAATGGCAATAAGACTATGAAAGTAGATATCACAGCTGCTAAAAATGTGTTTTAAAAAAGAGATCACCAGGCTTATATTGTTTTTTAGGAAAGACACTGAGAGTGTGCAGCAATTTCTTTTTACTACTGGACATGAACTCAAAACCAAAAAATGCAGTTCAACCACTGCTCAAGTCAGCGTTGGTAACATTTCAGATTGGCTGGATTTGTCTTTCAATCCATGAATCAATATCCGTTATAATCAAGTCAACAGTCTCATACTTAGTCAGTAAAAGATTCTATTGATTCAAGAAAAATACTTGAAAGTCCAGACAGTTTTTTCAGGTTCTCTTACATTTTAATATATATTAGGATTAAAGGTGCAATACTCCTGAGATATTTGAGTTATTGGGAAGGCAGCAAACGGCAAAGATAGTATTTGACATATGTGCAAGAACAAAATAGATTGTGCTCCCTGTGGTTTTGAGATACCAGTCTAAAAATGCTTTGAAAAGAATTGGATCGAGCCTTGGTGCAGAAACATGGAACTATTCCAAAATAACAAATTCTCTGCTATTGTGAAAGTGACTGGTTCTGACTTGGTCATTTATTGCTGATCTATATACCACTAGTATATTATGTGTCAGGGATTATGTTGTAGGAGATAGGAATTTTCTCTCCAGATGATAAAGTTCAGTTTAACTAAATTTTAAAGAAAAATAAATATGTGTTAGTATATGATTTGTAGCTTAATTGGAGACTACTCTTGCTAGTAACTTTGAGCATGTGGATTCACAATGCATCTGTCTATTCATTCACTTCCTGACATAAACATAGAAGTGAGCAGCTGTATGACATATAATGATACTTTCAATTTTCCTTGGAAATAACAGTTCTCAGACTCTTAATAACAGTTCTCAGACTCTTACTACCCAATGCTATACATGTGACATTCTGATGTATCTTCAGTAATTGAAGCTCAATACAAAGGTAAGAAACTGAAAAGAAAGTGGAATTTTCCTGTCACAGAGTCACTGACTGTATCTGTTCAAGACAAAACATGAGGTGAATCGGGTGAGATGTGCACGCCTGAAGCTCCTAGTCAAAGGTACGGAAGAAACCACTGTCAAAGGATAAAAGTGTTTCTATTTCTGTAACTGCAAAATACCTTTGCCTGAATGGGCAACTGTTCCCAGGATACCATTCACACAGTACAGGAGTATTTGCAGTTTGTGTGTTGAACCCTTCAATAATCATTGTCACCTCTTTCATATCATAGAATCATAGAATGATTTGAGTTGAAAGGGACCTTTGAAGATCATCTAGTCCAACCCCTCTGCCATGGGCATGGACATCTTTCACTAGATTAGGCTGCTCAAAGCCCCATCCAACCTGACCTTGAACTCTTCCAGGGATGGGGCATCCACAACTTCTCTGGGAAACCTGTTCCAGTGTCCCACCACCCTCATCGTAAAACGTTTCTTCCTTATGTCCAATCTAATCTACTCTTTCAGTTTAAAACTGTTGCCCCTTGTTCTGTCACTTCAGGCCCTACTAAAAAGCCTATCTTTTTCTTATAAGCCCCCTTTATATATTGGAAGGCCGCACTAAGGTGTCCCCAGAGTCTTCTCTTCTCCAGGCTGAACAACCCCAACTCTCTCAGCCTTTCTTCATAGGAGAGGTGTTCCAGCCTTCTGACCACTTTCATGGCCCTCCTCTGGACCCGCTCCAACAGGTCCATGTCTTTCTTGTACTGGGGACCCCCGAGCTGAATGCAGTGGTCCAGGTGGGGTTTCACCAGAGCAGAGTAGAGGGGCAGAATCACCTCCCTCAACCTGCTGGTCACGCTTCTTGTGATGCAGCCCAGGATGCGGTTGGCTTTCTGGGCTGCAAGTGCACATTGCTGGCTCACGTCCAATTTCACATCCACCAGTAGTCCCAAGTCCTTCTTTGCAGGGCTGCTCTTAATTAACTCATCACCCATCTTTGAGTAATGGTAACAACTATGAGCTCTGTCTAAACTCCATCCCACTTTACTCATTTTGCAGCTTGTGTTTTATTCTATTCTATAGTTGAGCCTTCTGGAAGAAGTAATCTACTATAATTTTTCTTATTACTGACTGAGAAAAGCAACAAAAGCAGTTGGCTTAATCATTAGAAATAAATTGTTAGAGATTAGTAGAGAATTTCCTTCATACCAAAGGAAGTTAAGGGTATATTTATAATACCTAGAGTATTTAGATTCATCATATAGTCCATGAGGAGATGTAGATATCCGCAGGGGCAAATTACAGCACATAACCTAGGTGCTGATATACTTTGTAACACTGGCCTAAAGTGGTGGTATACCATTCGCCACAGAAAATGAGAATGTTGTCCCAAAATGCAGTGCTGCCAGGCTCTGGAAGCACACCAGAGATCATTTGTTGCCTGTAACTGGCTGCTATCAGGATGATAACTGGTGTTTGTCTATTTTACAGCAAGGCTGACTTTTGTCCTGTAGCCCTCTGGTATCCAAGGGCTGCTGAGGTTGCAGAGGGGCACCTTCGCCTCTCTCCTTCCGAGATGGAGATCCTCCAGCATGAGCCTCTCAAGACTTCCCCAAAATGGGAATTACACTAATTTTGGCATCAAATCACCAGAAAACCTGCTTCCTTCTATGAATTAATGCCAATCCCTCTTGTCCAATCCCAGAACATCTGTCTTAGGGTCTCTGTATCACTTTTTTTCATTTTTGTTCCTAAATTACAGTGCTTCTTAAATATCAAATAACTTATTCCAAACATTTAAAACAAGTGACTGGATGTTTCCCTTATGCACTTTTGTGGGGGAAGTATCTATAAATGTTGTAACACTTGCTTCCTTTCTAATTTTTATTTATGTTTAAGAACAGTTAGAAAGAAAAATGCTTGTGAGGGAAAAACAGCTAAATATGTCTTTCTGGTATTCATATTAGATGACCTAAGATGAGGTTATGTTTCACAGAAGTTATCTTTTAATAGATACAAGGATATAAATTAGACTTGATTATGAAAGAAGGAAAGTCTCAGATGATCCCAAAGTTACATAAATTTATTATTTAACCTGATCTCTGTCCTACATTGTTCCCAGTCTCAGTGCTTTCATTCTCAGTCACCATTGCTTGTGCAAGGGCAATAAAATTCACCTTAATTTTAACCCAGCAAGAAGTTCAATTTGAATTATAACCTCGTTCATGAATATTAAGCATCATATTTTAATCTGATCCCACAGTCCTCTTTTTTTGTGAAATGATACAGATAACTGCAAGAAAAGTTTCTCATCTGCAGTAAAACCCATATTCTCAGCTTGGCCAATGAAGACATCAAAGTACAGATTTGTGCATAGGCAAAAGCATTTGCAAATCTTAGTAACTGTATCGTGATTGGCCCTTAATAATTTCCTTCATCTGTCTTTTTTCTTCTCTTACTTATAACTTTCTGGTTGAAGTTCCAAAATTAAGACCATTTCTCTCTGAACATCCTCATAAGGACTAATATTATAGTTCTGATCTTTCAACCATTGGAGTTAAAAAAAATCAAAATGCTAAATTTTTAAAGTGCGGAGGTACAGCAAGTTGATTTAAGCAACATCTCAAGCCCTTAGTCTGTTCTCAGTCATACCATGGTGAGTCCTTTGGCTTAAGCAGAATTACTCTAGCCTAACTAAATAGCAAGTAAAAGGAGAACGAATTTTTTTCCCGAGTTTTAATTACTTTGAAGAATGTGGCAATGCTTAGTTGTGCCTGTGCTGTCAGTTTGTTTCATGCCTTATTTTACTCAAGAGAGCTAATCCACATATTATTCCTGGGCATCCTTTCAAGAGAAAGTGTGATACAGTTTGCAAGACAATTTGCTCCAGGGTCTATTCTGTGCAGACGTGATGGATGAAAATTTTACCAGGACTATTCAGAAAGCTATAAAGGGAAATTTACAAGTCAAATGATTGCCAGTCACTTACTTACAGAGGTCATGCACCTTTCCTCCAAAATGTTATTAGAATGACCTCCTAGCCTGTTTTAAGGTTTGTGTGGTGTTTTAACTATTTTTCTCATAAATAAAGATTAGACTGTCTTAATTAATGAAATATAAATTTAAGTGATGAAACTGTTAAAACTGAATTTCTTAGTTCATAATCCAGGCTGATGAACGACAAAGCTCAAAAATGAAGACAAAAAATGGGTGTTTTTTATCTTAGACTACTCTGAATAGATGAAATAAAAATCACAGTATTGTAAAATTTGCCTGTTAAAGCATGATGTTATCACAAAAGCTTGTTAGGTTTTTTTTAGTCTGTAACTCAGGTAAATACATAGCATGCAAAAAAGGAAAAGCCTGGAAGAGTTCATTAAAGGTTACATAAACAATGAGTGCATATCACTAGTATAACATCTTGCAGAAGTATGTGTGCATCATCAGATTTTGAAATAGTACAAATCTATTCCTTCTGCTTGGGTGTGGAAATACATCTACAGAGGCTTTACTGGAATATTCTGCAATGTTCTGTACAGGTTCAGTCATTTATACAGGGAGAGAGTTTCTTACTTACAGGACTTCATTTTACTGCACTCAACGGATGATGCTCAAAGGACCACTGGAAATGTCAGAAACTGAACCTCTGAGCCATGGCAGAACTGTGTAGAGAAGTTTTTGGTATTCAGGACATGGACTGGATGGACATGGACTTTTTTTTTAAAAAGTAAAAAACCCCACTCTTTTTGAAGATGTGGGTGGGGACCCACTCTGTTCCTATACAAAGTTTAGAATTTTCTGACTGAAAATCCTGACAACAATGAGGCCAAGCACAGAGGATGGCGAAGCACTGTGTGTACTCATTCACTCCAAAAAATACTGAATGAGTGAAGCCAGGCCACGCTTACAGACATGTTCATCTTTCCTGAAAGAGTATTGGAGATGAACTCAATGTCTGTAATCCTAGAGGAATGATATTTTGCATGTATATAGCATCTTCCAATTGAGAAGATACAAAATTTCCTTATAGTAAACTATTTCAATTAAAAAGCTCTTTATATCTATATATGACTCTTCTACTAGAAATAACGGCAGCTTGGGATTACCTAATAAATTGACACTTTTCAAATATATGAAAATAATTTTCCCCATATATTTCTTAATTGGAGAAATAGTTGCTAGGTGGAAAATAGCATCTGGGATCTATTGGCTGAGCAGTTTCATAGGGCAGATAGACCAATCATGATCTACGACTGAATCAAGATATTAATAATGTGCTTTTAATTGTTAGTTTCAATCCTTACATGGAACGCAATTGGTTTTTTGTTTGTAATGTCCGCAATATTCCACAGCATGTCATAAGAAATCTTTAAACAAAAGATATTGCACTTTCTGAAACGAATAGAGAAATTGGTTTGCATAACTCAATGAAGATCACAATATGTATTATAAGATTTACTGAAGTTTAAGAAGATGAAGTATTTAATCTGCTCAGGGCAGAATGTCCAATGTAAGATAGCATGCAACAATGTATATCATAAAAATAACTGTAACACAGTGTCCAAGAACAAAACTCTGAATTATTTTATATTATTAAGTAGTATGAAAATACAGAATATGACAAGAAGATATGTTCAGAGAAACAAAGATTATCATAGCAATACTGACAGTTATTTATATTGACCATTTGGTGGTGTCAGCAAAGTAAATAGTACTGTTTTCCAATATGTACTTATAATTTAAAAGTGATACATCTTAATAGCACAAAAACTATTCCCAACAAAACATTAGCACATTTCTCAAGTGGGTAAACAGTTACAAAATGAGCATATTTTTCCCTGGTGATTCCACTTATGCACATGCCTAAATTTTGGTGTCATACCCTGTGAGCTGAATCTGAACCCTGTTGCTACCGTTTTGATTCAGCTGCCTAAAACTCAGGTTTCATTGGCATTTGAGAGTCCTACCTTGCTTTGCCTCCAGCTACTGGTCTTAAAGATCTTGTTCCTGTAAGTCCCCTGCCATATTTGCCAGGCCTGTGTGAATGACTTGGATGACTAAAACATTTCAAGTAGCAGTAGATTTGCATGTTTAAGCAATTGAATTTATTCTGCACAGTTTTAAAGAGAGTAATCCACAGGCTACTTTTCACAGAAGTTATCCATTAATAATATTTGAAAATGTAAAAATAGTACTAGTATTAAAAGGTTTTAAATATAACACTAAATCCTTATTTGCAAATGAGAATACAAATGTCAACTATGGGAGCTCTCTACAAATTAATGAAAAATGGGAATGAATATTTTCTTTCAGTTAATTGCAGAGCTCATCTGGTCCACAACACAGATAAGTGCACTACATAAAAGATATCATTTGATCTTTAAGACTTTAAGATTTTCATTCACTTTTGTTCATCTATGAAAAGAATACCACAATAATTCTATAATACTGAAGTAAATCTCAGTTAATCTTGAGTTTCAATAAATTCTGAGCAACTTCCCTGAAAGATAATTATATTTACATGCTGAAACTGAAATGCTCTTGAACTGTCTTCCAGCTTTTAGTTTAGTTTATCATTTGAGATTGATCTGTCCCATCTTAGTCAGCTAGAAATCAGACACTAAAAACTAGGCTGGCCACCCCAGCTTCTTTCAATAGGGAGAAACAACACTTAGTAAGAACCACTCATTTTATCAGACTTAGAGTTGTAAATCTTAGAGTTCTCAAGTTAGGAGAGTTGAATTGCATCATAAGCGAAAATTAGGGAATTGCAGCTCTTGAATTATTTTGAAGATGAGCAGAAACATGCCTTTGGCTGGAAAAGTAGTTTTAGTGACTAAATGCTATATACACAAATTTTAGAATGTTTCAAAAGGTGTTTTTTGGTTGGGTTGGTTTGTTTGGGTTTTTTCGAATGAAACAAACATTAAATTAAAACTTTTCATATTTGTAGGTTCTGAAAGTTATGATCCAAAACCTTACATAAGGGGCAATTTATGATGAACAAAATGATGAAAAACTATTTGTTTACAATTATCATTCTGTATAAAACACATCATGACAAAGTAAAAATGGAAAATTCCTGATTTCCCATTTTCATCCCACCATTTTTCTTTTAAAAAATAGTTTGTTTTTCAAATACTTAAAAATACTATTGAACAAATTGAAGTTTGACAAGCAGCTGAATTTGGATTTTTGTATGATGAGTACTATGTACTGAAAGATTTAGTAGAATGCATATACACAGTTAAGGATTCTTGCTTTGGAAAAGACAGTTTTATAGTTCTACCTTCAAATTCTAATTTGGTTTCTTCAAATCTGTGGAACATTAGACCGCTTTTACCTCAAATATAGCAACAGCAATTATTTCCCCATGTATACAGAATGCAGAAACCTGAATAATGTTGATTTTTTAAGGCTGAACTTAACATGAAGTTAACTTCAAATATATATATGAATTTCAATTTATGAATTAATTAAACACCAAAGCTGTATTGAAATGCATTAAAATGATAAAAGTATTATTTTCATAATAAAATGAAGGTAATGATAATTCAGTTTTATATTTGAGGTCAACAGAATCATACACTTGAAAGAAAATACCTTGTATGTAAAGGGAAATGGAATTTTCCTAACATATCCTTCAATACAAAACACTGTCTTAATTTTCATGCAGTTGTCCATTATTACACATGAAAGAGATAATCACATTGCTCAAGAAACTTTGAAAGCCATTCTGTCAGGCTCTTTCCAGCTCCAATATTACAATGTCTGCTTCTTGTGCAGCACCACATTCATACTGAAAAAATTCACTCAGGATTTCCCAATCAGATAACAGATTCACTATAGTCTAAGTGCAGCAGTCAAGCTTGATGTTCAGCTAACATTTTATTTAAACTTAATGTTTTATGTAGACACCAGAATTAATAATTGCTTTATGAAGTAAATATTCTGAAATGTTATAAAAATAGAGCCTGACAGCCATTGGATATTTTCTTCTGATTTAATGGGTATTGAATCAGCTCCATACTTCATATTTTTTATTCCAATACTATGAAAAGCAATGAACATTGAAAGACATATATTATTCATTGCAATCTAACTATTTAATTACTTTAAATAAACAGGTAAGACACTGTTCTCATTTAAAATGAAGACTCATTACGTTGGTGCTACGTGTAAAGGGCCCTTAGAGTAAATGAAAGTCAGGATCTTAATCTATAATACAAAACAGCATAGGCTAATCTTTCATAGCATAACAAGTAAAAGAAATAAACATATCAGTTCTATAAACATGGGATACCACTGTAGTGTTGTTTGTATTTCTTTTTACCTTCTGCATCGGTTAATCCTACTCCCGACTGCTTTACTGGTTCTTGTCCATTCTGGCTCATCTTCCCTCTGTTAAAAGATACGGTGGTAGTTGTCATTAAGATCATAAAGAGATGAGATCTAAGAAAATGATAAACCCAAGCTAGTGAGGCTTGGTTCTGTACAAAAACCCAAATATCATAGGTATTTCTAAAAAACAAAAAAGTGTGTGTGTGTATATATATATATTTAATTTCAAGTAAATAAAGTGGACAGTAGTTTTTTCAATTGCTATTTGGAGAGATGACTTAAGAATACTTTTTTTTTTCTCTTTGGGAGGCAACTGCAATGGCATCTTGCTAAGCCTGTACATTCTTATAGAATGGGTACATCAGGTACTGTCTGCTACCTGTCCCCCATCAGCCTGGGGCTCTTCAATCAGTCTGCATAGCTCCTCTCCTCACTTTATCCTGTTATGGTGAACAGTGAGATACATAATACGGACTCACATGATTGATATTTCGACTACAATACCATTACTTCAAAGGTAAGGCATATTTGTGGTCATTATCTTCTTTTAACAATTGGTTTTATTTTAGGTTTAGCATAAGAAACAATTCAGTTCTGAGACTTACATTAATCTTCAAGTAAGGTGAGTGGAATGGATCATGTTCTAGAGGTCCCTATCTTTCTCCACTGGATGCAGAAAGAACCTGGATTACAATCTAGATGTCTATTTTTAGGCAATGAAAGCTAGGTGAAATGTAGGCTATCTTTAAACACACTTGTTGAAAGCTCTAAGGCATGATTACAATCACTCTCAAAAACATGTCTGCTACTAGGAGGTGTTTGTGCTTCTATTTGTCTTTCTCCCCTAAGACTCTGAAATGCTGTGCTAGAGAATATAAGGCATTATCTTCAGATGCATGTGATTCCTCTGGGGTTAAAGGGTCAGCGCTGTTCTTTGCTACCAATAAGCCAGCTTCATGTTTCACAGAAGCAACAGAAGCTCTCCAAGTTCACAATGAACTAAAAAATTAGTATAAAATGTCAGGTTTAAAAGTAATTTTAAATTCAATTTTAACTGAAAGTTATTCTTTTCTTCTTCTGTGAGGTAATGCTTTATAAAACATATTACAAATATGATACAAGAATTATTTGTCCCTAGGGTTAGATTCTTTACACATTGTTTAGTTGCTTTTCACCTTTGCATTCAAAATTAATATAATTTTGCAGACATTGTACTGGTATAGATGGTTACACAATACAAAGGCATAGACAATCTGGTCATTATCACAGCTCATATCATGAGTAACTTTCAGGGGTATTACAACTGAATAATGAGTGTCTTAAAAAAATAACTCCCAATAGAAAGACTTTACAAGATTTATTCAGTTGTGTATAACTGTATATAATGATTAATTTCCCTTGATAGTTATAACAATATTTAATATTGGCAAGTATTCTAATTAGTTACCTCATCAAACAATTCCCATGGTGTCACTATTTAATTCTTTTATTTTGCTTCATGACTAAATGTTCCTATGGTTAAAAGCATTTGGACTGGAGTAAAGAGTTTAAAACTTGGCTTATCCAACACTTTTTCTATTGATAGGTCAGAAACTTAATCTAAACAGGGAGCTTAAAACCAATATGGTTTTATATGCCAAGACACTTAAAATTATTTATCTCACTTAACGCTTCACATCCAAATTGTGAGCTGTGGTCTTATGGATATACTGAATTAGTGTGCAAGGCCAGAGTCCCTGAAGTCATTACCAAGCCAGCGTGAATGCAAATGTTGACTAGAATTTCAATCATACATATATTCAGATATATAATAATTTTTATCCAGAATTCTAAATGGAAACAGTTATCTATTTTAAAACATTCTCCCTAGGGATGATTCCAAAGGTCTCTGAAGGCAAACAGTAATTTTGTCATTCATTTTCATTACATTGCCATGTAAAGCCCTTGAGACTAACAAGAAAAAGAAAGGACTTTTTGTCTATGTAAATGTCCTGTGTAACTTCTAAAGTCTCTGTCTAATATCAGCATATAAACAATTTACTTTAAAAATACTATAATAAAAAAAAATACTCTAGCAGAAAATAAGAGGGCTAGATATATTTTATTTAATTAAGTAAAATTCATAGGAACAAATTACTATAAGACAAAAGCTGAAGCTGTGGAGACTTCTTCCTGCTTTTCAGTAGAAGTGTGGCTCATTTCAGGTTTAATAGGCTGGTGAATCTGTCAGCCAAATACCAAGTAACTGTAGATACTGTCACGTTGCTAGATAATACACAGTAAGTGATACTATTGAACTCAAATTTAGCATATGTGAACTAAAAAGTTCTATTGAGAGCTCCATCTTGTGTTTCTGTGCACAAAGATTTTATGCATCTCTTTTTTTCTCATTAGGAATGATGGAAAAATCATTTTCTTTTGAGATTGTCAAATCCAATTAAAGATTGTCTTTTTGCCACTGGGAAGTACAACTTATTTTAACCTAGAAAAACATGAGTGAAAAGTTCAATGAAGATTAAATGATTGGCACCCCACAACCTGAGCTCACATTGTCCTCCTAGATTCTGAAAATGAGACTGAAATATTCGATTTGTGTCTATTTTCCTTTTACCCTCTAATAAGCTCTAGACAAATACCATTGGGCTTTATTTTAGAAAATGATGAGTACTTAGAAAAGTCACAGTTCTAGAGAATAAATTTTTTCTTCATTCAAGCTTTTTTAGGAAGATTATATCAAACTCTCGCGACTAATAATTCAAGACCACAGGGGAAAAGCAAAAACTTGTGTCCCAGAGAAAAACATGGAACAACTATTGCAGACACTGAATAAGCAATGCTCACCAACTAATAGTTAGAGAACAGTCATCTATAAAAAATTCAGATCAGAAACATTACGTTGATCAGGAGCAATTACTTTTTCCTGTAAAGGAATATAAATGAAATTGCTAAATGAAGGTACATGCTGCCAAAGTTGAGGGGAAAAAAATCCTGGCAAAGATTTTTCCTGTGGAGTAGTTAACCAGGTAAAATGGCTGAAAATTAAATCATTTTATAGGATCATTGCACTGATAGTAGCTTGATAATTCCTACAGGGAGTCCCTTCAAAAAATCTTTTTCCAAATAAGAACTTCTGAGAAATTCTACTCAAACTCTTAAAAACTTGGGGAAAGTTGGTTTATACCCAGAATCTGAATTTCAGTTGCACTACTAACACCTGTTTCTAGAAGAAGGTCAATTTGAAAACTTAAACTAAGCATTCTCAGGCCTATGAAAGTTATACTCTTAAAACCTAACCCAAGCCCACCTCTGCACACTTGTATCAAAGGCTGAGCCTTACACCTTTCCTGTGTGACAGCAATAAATTCATGATGTTGAGGCAGAGGTTTGGTTAGTTATTAATAATTCAGTGATCAACAAAGCAGAATAAAAATACCAGCTCTGAAAAATTCTTCCCCTTTCGCTGCTATTCTACTGTGTAACTCAAGTGTGCAGAGCAAACTACTTAAGAAGATGACTGGCAAGTGAAAGGGCTATACATAGTGCACGGAGGATACAGTATATTAAAGGAAAAGCCTTACATTCTTGGGATGGGAAATAGATTATTCTCTCCTGTGGCACTGCTGCTGCCTTCGCTATCCATGCTGTATCCACTGCCAAAACTACTGGCTGACGAGCCAGTGGAGACAGAACTTTCTGCAGGTCGGTGATTAGTAGACCTTGCTGTACAGGGTGGGAACAGTGGGTTACCAAAAACCTTGTAAGACATTAGTACCATCCTTGTTAAGAAAAGTGTAATTTATCAAGATCACATGCTGCAAACACTTTCATTTTTTTACTTTACATTCCAGTATTGCGTTATCATCTTTTGCAGATGATGTTTATTTTCACATAGAATAAGGTGTTCTAAACCAAATAGTATACCACCACAGTTTTTCTCCAGTCATGTTAATAGTTCAAATCAATAGCCTGAAGGAAAAAAAGAATGGGTTAGATTGATTAACACTGCTTTTCTGATTAAAGCTACAGAAAACCAGTTATTCATCTGACACATTTCATATGGTAATCTTGTAAAAATGAAAGTCCCAGTGGGCCTTCCTCATATTCCTCATGAAACATTCTTTGCATTTGGTGATTTTGAGAAGGAGAGGAAGCTGAAAGGAAATATAGGTATACCATCTATCATCACAGAGACTGGTTGAAGACTTCCACCCCTCTTCAGACGTAACACAGCTACTGCATTATATTTCTCAACTGCTTCTTACCCGTCTGGATCTCTCTTACTACATGCTTAGAATTTTAATCCACGTATTTTGATGGGAGATGCCCTAATCTTGTTTAAGGCCATTTGGTGTAGAAAATGTACACCAGCATATGTTATTTTTACTTCAGATGCCTTATTTTGTGTTTTGGATATTATTGTACTACATGAACAAATCTTCTGGTATTCACCCTTTAGCAAGTTGAGAAATATAAACAAAAAAGGACACGGTGACATTACACATAATAATTAATACAGGAACAGTAGAGTAACTACTCTCATATTGAATAACACAATTGTCTGGAAATATTAATAGAGATTTTTGGCAATTTTTTGTTAAATGTCCTCTACTACATTTACTATTGTCATGTTTCATCTATTCCAACAGACTGAGCATATATACTGAAGATAAAAAACCCCTTTTTGTAAAGTTATTTTTCTGTGAAGACTTAATGAAGTTTTATGTTATTTTGGTGAACTGTGAAACTCTAATGCAAGCAGTTAAAAAAGATTCTTCTTTAAACAAGAAATTAGTCAAATACCTAAATGGAAATTGCTTCAAATAAGAGCCAGAGCCCCAATGGTGTCTTGCCTTAAACTGGCAACCAATATTATTTCTGTTTGACTGAATGAATAATATTTTTGGTGAAGACTGCTGCATGCTGCCTGATGTGGGACTGGGAAGCTGAGTGTGACTCCTCCAACGTAATGCAAAACCAAATTCATAATTGAAGCTAGAAGAGGGGAGTGAAACAATTAACATCTCACCAATCCTTGGGCCAAACTGTGAGTTAAGACAGAACTCTTGCTCAGCAAAGTGATTCTTCACTGCTAAACCGAGCTGTCACATAATTCTTCTTTTTTTTTTTTTTTAACTCTATTAGACTCCTCTGTTTCACTGTTGCCTACAGCCACAGAAGGAATTTGTCAGTCTAAATTACTTTCAGACAGAAATATTTTTTAGCTCTATTTCATTATTTCATACATTGATCATAGGCTATCTCCTTGGAAATTAATACAAATTAATAAACTGTAAAATCATAGTGTTATTAACAGATACTCTCAGTATCTCATCTGGAGAGAAAGCCACCCATGTTTTTCCAGCAGAGACAGCCAGAGCACAGCTGTGTGCCCTGCTCAGGCAGCTGTGAGCAGTGGTTGCTCTATCACTTTCAGTTTGTGGTACTGTGAGTGAACTCCTATGACTATGGTGACATGTCAGGAAACTGCTGTTGGGAAATGTTGGGCAAGAGCAAGATTTCAGAGAAGAGAGGTCAAGCTCTCCTTCACAGTGCATTACTGCCAGCTGCCCTGTATTCAACAGCCTGAACTGGGGCTATCTCATGCCTGTCCCAAACTAAACCATAACCTCAGTTCTCGTAGTGTTTGTGTGACCTGTATGACTTCTGATGTTTGTTGTTTGGGATGCTGAGGGTTTCTTTAGGTTGGGTTGGGTTTTCTTTTGCCATGGCATGACGAATTCCTCATAGGTGAGGACAATCAGGAAAGCCACACATCTGCAAAATCCATGGAAGCCAAGACAGTACTGTATCAGCACAAAAAAAGTGTCTTTAGTCCTTCCCTTAGGCATTACTTTGCTTAGTGTAGCATACATCTCCACCATAACATACGTGGCTGAAAGGGTGGTTCATATCTGGGCTCTTATTTTTATTGACTTTGCTGTAAAAGCTAGTGCCTGAAGTAGTTTCTTATATCTTTACTGGTGGATTTCTAAAACCAGTAAGAACCTAGAATTTATTTCAAGCCAGAAAAGCTTGAATTAAGCCTTTATAAATGGTTTAGAAGTTTTGCTATGTCTATTTATAATCAAAACATAGTTGTTTCTTTTGAGACAGCTGTATCCTGATGATCCATTCAGTATGCTTTATTTTTAGTTTCTCTACTGTTTTCACTAATTTACATCTTTTTCTATACTGATGTTTTTTCCCATAAGATCTCTTGGTGAATGGTTATAATGGATCCAAGTTTAGATTCATGACTGGATTTTGAAAACTGTAAAGTTCAATGTTATTCTTTTTTTTTTCCTGTCTGCTCTATGAAAAGTAATGAACTACAGCATCAGTTTGCGACAAGAGATGAAATGCACAAATAGACTTACAGCTGGTTTTGTGACAAATTAAGAATCTGGATACAGACAACTCCTCCATAACTCATGGGACACCCACATTTTCTATGTATCTATACTTTTACAGATAAATCTAGAACTCTAAGCTTCTGCTGCTGGTTATATAGGAAACTTCCAAGTTCTGAAGATGTGGCGATGCCCACTGTCAGGCAATATTTTGTCTGAGAGTTAGAATAACCATGGTTAGATTTGTACTCTAAGTTGAAAGGTAGAACTTGTTCCCTGCTCTCATGTGCAAGGGACTAGTTTGTACATTCATTTGCAATCTTGCCCTTTCTCTTTGAACAAATGCAAACATTGTCTCAGGAACTTTAACAAGAAAGGCTGAGTTCACTGTGGTACTCCTCTAGTCTTACTAGTTTATGTAAGGTCTGTGAAGCCCTGTAAGTGTCAGAGCAATAGCTACCTTTCTTGGCCAGTTGGGTTCTTATCCACATAAAGGACAAGTTAAAAAAGTGAGATTAGGGCAGGTTCACTTCTGAGTTACAGAGCTTCTGCTTACAGCTGCCTATGCTGGAAAATGGTCTCAGGTTTTGACATCATTTGCCTATGCTAGAAGATGGTTCTTAGGTTTTGACATCAAAGTTCTGCTGGGAGGTGCCTTGGTCTGTAGAGAGTTGAATAGTTTTGTATGGATTCACTCACTTTTTGAGGTCCAGAGATTGGATATTCTCTTCTGGTATCACAGAGGTGCCTGATACTACAAAGTGTAGTCTTGCTTTGCCTAAATGTACAACATGTATTTGAATAGGAGCCTGGGCAAAGGCAAGTGCCATCATTTGAATATTAAATATCCAGAGTATGGAAGAGCTATGTCTCATTGCTTCCTTGCCCATTGGTTTTTCAAATTATTTCCTGATTCTTAGGGGGGAAAAAAAAACAAAAAACAAAAAAAAAACCCCAAAACAACCCAAACTTTTTAAAACTCTTAGAAAACTTTTAGAAACTCTTATGAAAAAACTTCTCATATGCAAGGTTTTGCTGCCAATTACATATGATGCTGAAATAATTTCATTTTTAGAAGAAAGAAAAGACCTTTCAGGCCTCAGCAGACGGAAGAGACTAAGACTTAACTGAAGATCATTACCCAGGATTATCATTTGGCCTCTTACTGGGAGAGAGGAGATATCCTTTCCCCCCTCCAGCCCCTTCTCCATGAACTGTTTACGCAGTTTATCAGGTGCTTGGTACTTTTTAAGGATTGTAACTTCAGTGATGTCTGGGCTGTCCAGCCATTGGACTGTGAAGAATAGAAATAGGAAATAAAAGTTTAAAACTCCAATATGAGCTGCTTCCCCTGAAATAGTAGACAGAATTTCCTATTACACAAAGCTCTTGTTGTAGCTTTGATTTCGTCTGCATCTGCTAATCCTATTGTAGCTGGTAGTTCCCCAATGAAATGAAACGTTCTCTACTTTGAAGGTGTGTTGGTGGGTAGACATGTCATATTTAGTAGCTAGCAATGTGGTGTTAACACTGCCTCTGAGTGACACTGTTTTACTGCCTGTTGTACAGGCTGGCATGAGCAAAAGTTTCAGTTCAATCATTCTAGTGAATAACACATAAATGAATTGGAAGAGTTCTCGACTGCTTACAGGAATTCTTTCAGATTCTAAGAAAGTGGATCCTAATGTTATCCCTGGTGTAGGATCAGGATTTTCCAATTAAGAAAAAAAAAGATAATGGTTAGCCAGATACTTTTTGTACTCTGTATTGTTTACAGAAAAAAAAAAAAAAAAAAGAATCTTCCTTTGACAGAATCATATTTGTCTGCATATTCCCTTATGTCTTCTCGGAAAAGAATTGCTGATTCAAGAAAATTGAGGCTAGCACTGATCTCACCTTTTAGCTCCATTTTTTAAAATTTATTTTTAAAAATTGTTTTAATTATTACACTTCGCACGATATTAGTTGAATGCATCTATGGTAAAAACATAGTTTTGCTTATGCTTTGGCTTATGGACCCAGTTAGAAAATCAGCTTTTATAACAAAGGAAAAAGTAAGTCATGCTTTATTATAAAGAAGCTGTTGTATTAAAATCAATAAGAAAGGAAAGAATGGAAGCCATATGATTTAATGTAATCTTTCAGAAAAGTTTGTTTTTACAACAGAGATGTTTTAAAAACCTAACATAAGGGAGATATATAATTCACACAAGACCTATAGCCATGAACTGTCAAATCAGTCAGCAGCAAAATGGAAACAATCCAGCACTGTCAGCCACTCCAGCCATTCTTCTACAGTGAATGAACTTTTTTTAAAAACAAAAAAGACTTAAATTTGAAAAATGGGACTATGCTGTTCTGTGGTTCCTGTGGATGAAAGAAGAACAGACTCAAACAAAACTTTCTCCTGGGGATTAAATCGTGGATGTTCCCCTTTTCAGGTACCTCTAGAAGCAGAAATACAACTGTCAGAACACATGGGGAAAGACAGATCTATTTGTAAACCAAACAGGAGGAGGGGAAAATGCTTTTGAGTATACATCATTCAGGATTAAATTTTGAGACTTTGCCTCTAATTACTTGAAAAAAAAATGTTTTTTAAAGCTGGCAGTGTTGTGAGAAACCCTGGGTAACAAAAAAGGGCTGATAGCATCATGCTGAGTCTTCTCAAACTGATGCAAGCCCATGGGAGCAGATGAAATCACCGATCTGCTTTGGATACTTATCTGCTGACCAATGGACCGGGCATGTCACACACAGCATCTTCTGGCAGAAGCTCGTCTACTCCTCACTCCCAGGCACCTCGTGTTTCAAGTGCTCTAACCTCGAACTGCCCCGAGGTGCCTGTTTACCTGTTTTTATGAAGACTTTGCTAGCACTGAAAGCAAGTGCTGCTCAGGCTTGCTCCGTGAGGTTCTGCAGGGTAAAACCCTGTTGTCGGGACTGCTAGTTGCACCTTTTGTGAACTGGCACCAGAATGGGGATGCATAAATAACTAGTGATCAAAGGCATATACCTCAGGTCAGTTCTGGTAGTTTCTTTTCCTCACTCTTCCTCATACTGAACAGTACTTTAGATCATGGTCTCACCCATTTCAGTCACATTTGTACATTAGACACGGCTTTGACCGCACACTGAGCAGCGATATTTTGTGAAATTTCAACACAACTCTTTACAGAGCAATTTACCGTTTGAAGTGAGTAATGGCAGAACAGCACTCATCTTAAACTGTGGTGATGGCATTTCTTTGCCCAGCAAAGCAATTCTGATGAAATAATTTACTTCCTTGTGCTCCGTAGGGTTAGGCCACTGTCTAATAGACTTTTGAAATAAGAGTTATCAAATGAAGAATCTGAGCAATTTCCTGAAATTACATGTCAGCTTAAAATGGTGAAAGAGTAAATAGCAGGAATAGCCAAAGCAAAATGTGCCAGCTATTAGACTGAAACAAGACTCAAAAGACAGCCTCAGATTATTGCTATCTGCAGAATGGGGACAAACTGTTCTTGTTTTGATAATGATTCTTGGAAATGGGTTATTTGTAGCAATATGAAGGCCCATTTAACTTGGAAATTAAGAGACTAGTGAAGCTAGGCATAAAACAGCTTTGGGCAGTAAATTATTTAAAGTGTGAAGGAAACATCCTAAATTATTGTAGGAAATTAAAACATGGCATTGCCTATTAAAAGTGTGAAAATGGGTGTAGACCTAAAAGGACCCCGAATAAGCAGGTATTTAAATCCACAATCATATCCAGTCCAAAAGATTTATACAACCTAGGAATCAATTTCCTTTCACTCCACATTGTTGCTAAGGCCAGTAAATAAAATGTAGTGATAAGGAAAATTCCCGTTGATTTTAATTTCTTACAGCTAAGTGGCTAGAAATTACACAGTGCTGGCTCAGACCTGTATCACGGATTTTACAGTGCTAGCAATATCTTGGTACATACATCACATCACATTTCTGTGTAGCTTTACCCTGTTATGCTGACACTTAAGTGAATTTTTGTCAAAGTTGTTGGACCAAGGGAGTTAAAAGCAGGTATGCTGCCTTTTGAACTAAAGTGTTTTAAACCAGAGGTCTTTGGAGGTGTAAATTGACAGGCTCATTTGGCTACAATCATGAAAATGCTGATGCACAGTCTGCCTACTCTAGATATTCTAGCTAACAGTATTAGCTCTGATAGTAGACCTCCCCCTGGCCAGTAAAATCACTTGACACACAACTATTTGGAAAGTAGTTTCTTCTTAGGATATCACAGAAAAGCTTTCGTGTCACAATGGAAAATTTATAATGTAAAAGATGAAATGTTCTCTATGAGATGGGAGAAATAAATAGGTTCTGGGTACATGCATTAGATTTGGAGGTTTTCAGAAAATGTTGTGATTTTTAAATTCCCAGACATTTGGGGTTGAAAAAAACCCTTCTATTATTGAGTAAAAAAATATAGGAAAAATCAAAATTGCTGTAAAAATATATTGTTTGTATTACCTTAAATGGTAATTTAACAGGTATGTTTGGACCTTTAACTGAAATACATGGTATTTTCTCTAGATCTTTAACATTTGCTAACTAATCCAGCTCAAGAGTATAGCAGTGCTTTTCTTCTGGCAGGTTGTTTGGTTGTTTTTTTAATGTGTGCCAAATAAAATAGGAGGTGCATATGGCATCCATCATCATATGATATTCAAGCAACAGCATATTGACTAGTAGCTTCTCTCTCATGAGTGTCTGTTTGAAAAGATGGAAAAATGCATAGGACTATAATGATGTTCAAGCTTAAAATCACCTACTTGGCTATTTAAATATTAATATACTGTTCTCCAAAGATCCTAGGAAGAATTAAAATAATTTTCTAGAAATTATCTTCTTTGGTCATAATTTGTTGTTGTTGTTGACATTCGATATTCTGAGGTAATAAAGGAATTGTTTTTTCATTGTACAATCATTGTACCTTTTGGGGCAAAACTGGCACCTCTTCCTCTGCAAATAAGGACAAGTCCATTGAACTTTACCCATTAAGCAGGTATGTTAAACACCCATGTAGAGACCACAGCTGTCTATGAAACTGTGTACTTTAAAAAATGGCCAGTTATGTAGATAAATGCTGACTATATGGCAAACACTATCATTTTTGTGTGCTCTGAACTTCTTATTTCAGCAGAAACTACACTTCCTATTCTACTGAGGCAGAGCTGGTGCCCTTTTCTACTTCACACAGATGCTGAAGGGAATTGTTGCTCTTCCTTGTCTTTCTTACTCACTTTATTGGAAGTTATTAAAACTAAAGCATATAGTTCATTCTTTTAAAACTATAAACTGGCTTTGAAAAGGCCTATTATATAAAATCAGTAAATAACTATATTGCACCTACTGTTTTATATGCGTATATTCAGAGAACTGGTAATTATCATCAGAGTATCTCTAAGTAATATCTGAAGAACTCTAAAATCATTTATTATATTTAAAACATAAGTGACCTACCAAATAAATTC
Source organism: Mycteria americana (assembly GCF_035582795.1). NCBI lineage: Eukaryota > Metazoa > Chordata > Aves > Ciconiiformes > Ciconiidae > Mycteria > Mycteria americana. The sequence continues at coordinate 11,025,042 of NC_134365.1, read as the reverse complement.
CATATAATGGAAAGATCCTTCTGTGGGATAAATTACAGACTTAAAAGGAGGTGGACTGATTTACACTGTCTCTAAAACTGACTCATCTGGTGGGTAAACTCTAATACACAGATTTATGTTGAAAGGAATGTGCTTAATTTTATGTGAATATGTAATTGGCAATGATTCAGATTTTTCGTAAAAATGAAATCAAATTAACTCAAACCTAGGCACTGCTCTCTCCCTCTGGCTCGGATCCCTTGCAACTTCGGCCTTCAAAGGGTTGGCTCTGAAATGTTATTTTTCCTCTCTGAGGGGTGTGATGGGAATGTGTATTATGCAATTGGTTTCTTTGTAGATCACACTCTTATCTCTCACAGGCAACAAGGAAATTATACTTCAGGGTTTATTTTTAATTAAATGCTGTAGATGAATATTGGATTTTACAAAGGTGCTGAACAAAGACCAATGTTTTCTGTTGTAGCTTCACCTTAATTTTAAAACAGATTGATTAAAATACATGTTTTACTGTTAAAAATTAATACAGAAATGGTTTAGTCCAATAAACTTAAATTGATGCAAGTCCTTTGCATTCACAAAATATAATTAGTATACTACAGGTGCTGGTTTTGTTTATGATTTCCTTTTTATTTCTCATCAGACATACAATTAATAACTGACAAATTACATCCAATAGAAAAGGTCCTAGGAGTCAGAAGTAGAGAAAGATTTCTCTGGGGCATTCTAAGAATGACTAAGGGTTCTTGTTTTGTTCTGTTTTTTCAAGTGCCGATTCAATTTAAGAAAAAAAAAAAAGAAGCCGTTGAGAGACTAGGTTAAAGGAGGAAATTCTTTCTGAGGGTTCTCTTAGGTAGAGAAGGACTGATGGTCACTCACAGAATAGAATTTTTCCCATCACCTTTGTGCAAATCTTGCTAGATTACTACCACCTTGTGTGCTTGGGCTGAGAAAAAAAAAAGTTATTCTAAAAGGTGCTGTTCTCTGATAAATTCACAGAGAAATAACTGTGGTAAAACATAATAAGAATACTGTTGTGGATTATCTGTAATGGCTTCTTTAGTAAAGGGCTTTGAGATTTAGTGACACAAAATTACAAACTTGCCAAGATGAGTGTTCCACTCCAAAAAACCAGTTCATAATGGGTTCTTTTCCAGTTGCCAATAAAATAGGCTGTAATGGGGGTGGGTACCACAACCATGCAGCACCCCTGTAGGAATGAACTTGCAAACTGATGATGCCCTAATATTCATTGTTCACAATAGTCTTAACTTTTAGAATTTTTGAACTACAGGGGAAACCTCTCCTTCCTTCATCTCCTCTTCCTCCTGGAAAGAACTCCATAAACTGAAAGCTGTTTTGAGTATCTTTGGTGCTTTTTCTTTTCAAGGTCATAGTCTCTTCTCGTTTTACTTACATTCTCCACAGAACTGCAATTAACTAATCTTGCGTTTTGTTCCTGCTGAAATGCATGAGATCCATTAACCTCAAAATGGTAATTATTGGCCCACCTCGTATGAATAAATTAGGACAAACTAGTTTTGATACAATAAGAAGAAGCCAAAACTTCTCACAGATCTGAAACCAGACTTATAAACTTTGTGTAGGTGACCATGCATTGTGTATATTTTTGTCAGAAGTAAAAAGACAAAAGTACCATGTCTCTTCATAGTAACTCTATCCTCACTTTATATATTAATTGTATTAATGCGGGCTCTTATTCCCATAACTCTCTATGATGCTTCTAATATTGCTGAGCCAAATGCATATTGATACATATCCTTTTTGCATTTCTAAAAGTAAAGAAGCTAGCATAACATTTCAGTGGCAAGCATACTTGAAGCCAACAGCCTAGCTATTTCCTTATCATAAAAGTGTATGTGAATCCTGATTTAACCTCATATCACAAGCAAAAGGTTTTAGCATTGCTTGTCTATGCCAAAAGGCATCACAGGACTACAAGTATTTATGATAAATCTCTACAGACACGACACCTCAAAAGATCGTAAGAGTTATTTAGAAGAATAGAATAGAATAGAATAGAATAGAATAGAATAGAATAGAATAGAATAGAATAGAATAGAATAGAATAATTTCAGTTGGGAGGGACCTACAATGATCACCTAGTGCAACTGCCTGACCAATTCAGGGCTAACCAAAAGTTAAAGTATGTTATTAAGGGCATTGTCCAAATGCTTCTTAAACACTGAGAGGCTTGGGGCATTGACCACCTCTTTAGGAAGAGTGTCCCAGTGTTTGACCACCCTCTCAGTAAAGAAATGCTTCCTAATGTCCAGCCTAAACCTCCCCTGATGCAGCTTTGAACTATTTCCAAGCATCCAACCACTGGATCCCAGGGAGAAGAGATCAGCACCTCCCTCTCCACTTCCCCTCCTCAGGAAGCTGCAGAGAGCCATGAGGTCACCCCTCAGCCTCCTTTTCTCCAAACTAGACAAGCCCAAAGTCCTTAGCCACTCCTAAAAGGACATTCCTTCCAGAATTAGATTTCTATGGTATACATCCCAGGAATAGGATGGGCCTTTCAGTCACGATGCCTGAACTAGTACCATGATACCCTCTGGCCTCTGCCTGAACTGAGTGTCTGGAGTTGAGCTGTAGGGTAAGACAGTATGTGTGTGGGTGGATGCACACATGTGTGTAGATAGATATGTTTATGGAAGAGTTCTTAAGGTTCTCATAAGAAACAACTCATTATTTCTGAATACAATGCTTAAAATTATTTGTTAAATTTGCCATTGCTAATTAGCTGTTTTAACATCACACTAGTTCTCTTAATGACTTGTTGCCTTTAGGGTATATTGTTTGAAGTACCATTCCCTCTTCCTCTCCCACAACCTTCTCAGCCAGACTGTATTGTCCATGGTGTGCAGTGGTGTTGACAGAAAAACCTTCAATGAATCATGAGAGCTTGGGAAGGGATTACAGCACAAGACAAGATCTGGGAGTCCAGTCTGTAAGTTTATTGGCATAATCCCTCAGATTCCATGGAAATAAGCAAAACGCTCCAGAAGTCAAAAGAACATTGCCAATTCGAACCAACTGAGATTCTGGCTCTTTATTTGTGATGAGGGGATAAATTGATGATATGTGGTATTTAGGTTTGATGTACAGGTGTCTACAGGTAGAAAATAATTTTTTAAGGGGCTGATAGGAAAGTTATCAAGAGATTGAGCTATACATGGATCAAAACTCCTTTCCTTTCCACTGGTGGTTTGAAAAATGATCCATGCTACTGACTTTTGACATAACAGCTGTGCTGGGAGAGGAAAAAGAAATTGTTAATGTCCCAATTAGAATTCCAGAAACAGAAATGTGCAATTAGGTTTTTGTCACAGTACAAGAAATGTTCAATCATGCTTAAGCAGACCAACTTGGATGCATGCTTTTTATTAGGCAACAACATGAGCAAAGCTATACCATTTTTCAACAGAAGTCTAAGTCCTCCAGTGGAATGGAAGTGCATGTTTGTTGTTTTGTAATGTGTCTTAGCACAGTTTTTCAGTATGGATTTATGTGTTGATGTGGAAAAATCAAGCAGACTTCTTGATTCATGTTAACATTTACAGCACTTAATGGAGGGGTAAAATAAATAATTAAATATCGCAATGAATTAGCAGACATGGCAAGAAGGATTTCGGATGTGGTTGGTTTCTTAACCATGTCTTTCTGCTCACCTCCTTCAGGCTTGACTGGTCCATCAGACATCACTTTCCTGAGGGCTAGTTGGCTTTGGTCTTTGTTGTCATTGGCTGGTGGAGGCAGATTGTCAGACTGAGTTCTTTGAATAGGGAGGACTCCTGCTATGCTGTGTCTGTGCTGCTTCCTGGCATGATTAGACTGACCGCTTTTATGTGCTGCTGTGGCAGTGTGGGTGAAATGGAAACCCAGAGTATGTATCCTCAGATGGAACCAGCTTAAATGTTATTCATGCAAACAGAAGTGTTTTTTTCTGTATTTAAATAAGTAGTGTTTTCAAACACCAAAGAGACACCACATGCACAGCATTAAAGAGTATTAAAACTGGCTGTTTCTTTATTAATGATGGTGAAGACAAGGGAAATAATTTTCCCCTGGTTTTTGCATTATACCATGGTAAGTTTATGGCATATCAACAAATCCTGAAGACAAACACAATGATTCCACAGTCAGAGAGTTTTAATTTGCCATCAACTAAACCCTCAACTAGCAATCAGATACTGGTCTGAAGTATACTCTGGAGAGCAATTCTTTTGAATGGAAAAGTTTTAATTTTTTCATCTATTTAAAGTTGTCAGATGAAATCTATCTTGACTCTTAATCAATTCATGGCACAAAAATTACTAGAAAAATTGAACTGACTATGACATCTGACTTAGCTCTCAACTCCCTTTGACTTTGCTAACTTGATAACACTGTTGAAACCCGATGTTGTTAATGGCTTTGTGTGTTTAATGATTTTGCATTTAATGTGTTTAATGTTTTTGTCTATTGCTGTTCTGCTCATCACTAAAATGATTTTATCTGAGATATAAAGAGGGTTGCCTTATATTTCCTTTCAAAAAAAATTAGATATTTACAGTCACGTTTCAAAAATAGAAATCTCAGCCATGTAGTTAAAAAACCTTTTTCTTTAAATCTTTTTTTGTGTGTAAAGTACAGTCCTTCCTGATTACTACTTATAGATATATCTTGTTGTTAATGTGCTCTCAGTACTTGTTGTGTGCAACTTGAAGAACTGGCAGCTGCATCTCTGCAGGTTTTGATTATTTCATTGGTACTTATTTAGTGACATCAAAACACCACCACACAATGGAATTCTCTGCGAGTCATGCACAACCATGGAACATCATGGACCATGAGTGAAGGGACTGATGGAGAAACAGCCAGTTTCACTGCAGTCTATATAAATTAAAATAAATAAATAAATAAAAGACTTCTAAATACACGAGTATATTGTAATTATATGTATTCACACACAGGCACACAAAGAAAGACATTGAACAGAGTGAGCACAGTGTGCCAAGAACAGAAAAAAATAGCCAAAAAGGGAAGGACAGCAGGGAAAAAGGCAACAGATGAACATTAAGCTGCCATGCTGAGGAATTTATTTGCGTCTTTTACTTGGTTGAAGGCGAAGCTGTTGGACAGCTGCTTCAGCAGCGGCGATGGCTGCCCCAGCATCTTCAAGGTGAGTTTGAGTGACACTGGTTTTGCTTTGGCTGCGAGACGGACCGTGAGAGCGTAGATGTCCTTCAGAGGAAGATTTGGAGCTCCCTGGACTGCTGTGGGATTTCTCAATGGTGGGCACCTGCATGTCTACCAAGAAAACGAAGAAGCACAACTGTTGCATTTATTAAAAACAAAAAAACAATTTCATTTTCTTTCTCTTGACTGGCCTTTCTAGCCACATTCCAGAACAAGGAATAAAGATTAAGCTGTGCAATGCCATTCAAAGTCTCGGGATATATCATCATTAGGAAACTCTTATAAAGCACCATTTTCTACTTCCCCACTGTTCCCTCGCCCAGGGAATAATTAATTTACTATTAGGTTTCTATCACCTGTGAATTATGCCTTCTGTGCTGCTTCACACTGGTGGAATGACAGGGTAGCCTAAAGACTAATCTGTTTTCCACTTTCTACTTCTCTAGTATGTAAAGACTAACTAGCATCACTTGCCTCGGTACCGAATACTTAGATCATGCAAGCAGTTTTATTCTGATGAATGCGTCCGTCAAAACCATAGCCTAACTTACAATAGCTTCTATAATAACCTCTAATTTAGATATGGATCTTGTATAGACACCGATCCCTAGCAAAACATTACACAGAGGAATAGAGAGGAGATGGAGCAGAGTCATCACTCTGAGTCTCTTATCTAGATGCTATTTGGGATGGCTTTTCCTTTGATATGACATACACTGGGTTTTAAGTGAGCAACTGGCCACCGACTACTTAGTATAAAAATAAAGGTAGAGACAAATTTCTTGGAGCAGGAGACACTGAGATCAATTCTGCTTTTGTAAACACTAGTATAATTCCACTATATCAGCTCCACCAATTTCCAATACAATTGAGATATGCTACAGCCCATTATCATTGACTGGAAATGCATATGCATTACTATAGCATAATTGTTATTCTATAAAATATTAATGTGACATTTCTAGAAGATAAAATGCCACAGAATATTTAAGGAACATGAAAAATAGAAAGATAAATATGTACTGAATTTGTCCAAGGCTACCAGAAAAAATGGAAACGGCACAGAATCTACAGTAGGTACGCGAAGCATATAGAGCTTGTAAGATGATGTTTTAAGGACACAATTACTCAGTAAGCTGTCTGGCACTGATCGAGCCAAATTAAGCCTTGCCTCCAATGAATTAATCACAGAGATAAATACATTTTTAATAAAAGTGTATACAAACTTCATAGCAGTAACTATTTTTCTATTAGAACTTCCACATAGCAAAGGTTTTCCCATCATCTGGGAAAACATCTCATATCAGGTGCACCAAGTCATTCCTACCCTTGGAGGGGTCCGGGAAAATTCCATGACTTCTGCTCTTGATGACAGATGGTTTGGGAGATTGCTGGCTACTCTGTCCAGAATGAGATTTCCCATGATCAATGTTTTCACTCTGTTCTTTCAGAGGGTACCACCGAGGAGTGTTGTCAAGCTGAGAGATGCTGGATAACTCAATCAATACCTATAAATAAATCAAAGTACAATACATGGTCTGTATCTGATCTATTAATGATTGTGTGCAGAAGAGTCTACAGTTGTGCTACCAGAAGTTGCAATCAATGTAAGAAGTTAAGTGTATAAGGCTGTGTGCTGACAGATTCAGGAATCTTTGCCCATGCTCTGACCCCACCTGATATAAGCCAGCTGTGATCCCTAACCCACATTTGTTAGCATATTGATGATGTCTTTTCAACAGGACCTCAGTAAGGACTATGAGCTTAGACATAGCTCCATACCAAGACGGCTAGATAGTTTAAAGGGTAGCTTGTGAGCACTAGCTTGAAAGCTAGACTAAAAAGACATCTAGCCATTCTGCCTCCGTATAGACATAACCTAATGGAAGTATCGGGCAGTATTATTTTCTCCTTTTTGTCAGTGTTAGTAAAAGGGCAAATAATTTCCTATTTGTTTTTCATAAGGTCTTCAATAATATGAGACCGGTGCTTGTTGATCCTTTTCAAAAATTCACTTATACAGAATTTGTAACAAAAAGCAAAGAATAGGGATACCTTTGCACTTCACTAAAGTAACAGAATTCAATAGGCCATTTAGGCCTCTAAACTTCACCGGAAAAAAAAAAAGGGAGATGCAATGGCAATGTGGAAATGAAATTAGCAACTTGGCTAAATAAAAACAACAACATTGTAGCTAAAGTCTGGGCCACCTGCATTGCTAGCGGGAATTTTGTGAAATTTCTTTAGAAAAAAAAAAAAAGTAAAAAAAATGAGCATTGGGACCAATAAGGACCCTTCCTCCCTTAATGGTCTTGTAGCTGAGAGGGCCAAGAGATGTAAAGTACTAAAGAGTCATCACAGAGTCTTGAATGAAGGAAAGGACAAAAACAGCCTTGCATTTGGCTCTAAGGTGAGAGGGTTAAAACTAATGTCAGGTAGGGAAGTTTTAGAAGTGCTAGACAAGTAAAGTGTGCAATTACCTCAGGGAACGATGTCTTTGTCAGTTTACTACAAGACCTCGAATAAAAGAAAGCCTCTTCAAGTTTAGGGATGGGGAAGTCTCTTCACAACTGAGTTTTTATAGAAGGCTAAAAGCCTTTTTTCTTTCCTTTTTTCTTTCAGCTTCATAGGTGCGTATTACCTGGCTTGGTCTGTCTGGTTAGGTTTATACTTAATCCGAACAGATTAACTATTTACCATGCTCCCTGGTGTGGTTTTTGGTCATGGCTTTGGGAATGACTTGGAGGACAGCATGGCTGAGGATTGTTCCCAATAGGCAATATAGGCTAGGGGCTCTGCTTTGCAGGAGAAGTGGGCTCACATTCCATGGATGTGAACCATGATGTGCCACTTGCCATCTGGGACACGCAAGTGGTGCTGGCCCTACTCAAGCAAGTCCTTAAGGCACAGTTTGGATATCCCATATTTGATGTTATGGTGCAGGATTCCTCTGGACATCCTGGTCCTGAAATAGACTGGATAGCCTTTTCCATTCCTTTTTCCATGAAGAACTGTTTTCATATTTAAGTCTGAATAATTTAATAAATAAAATAATTCTAGACATTGAAAATATTTGAAGGCAAAAGTTTAAATCTTCCTGTAAAAGCAGCTGCCGGAGCTTCCATTTTCTAAATGTCATAAATAACAATGATGTAAATATTCAGTAAAGCCCTGCATTTGGACAAACGTGCTGAACTCAACAAGAATACTGATGCAGTATGCAGGAAATAAGTAATCATGTAGCTGCTTCCTAGACATTTATTTTAGTAATTGTTCAAATAGTGACACTGATTGCTCAGTTTTGTAGTTACACAAGGGGAACTGGAGCTGAACTGAGTGCCTTTTCTGCGAAATTCAAATGCAGAATGAGCAGAGATGCTCTGAGTTACTCTGTATATGAATGATTAATTTTCCTGGGCTTCTGTTTCTAATTATAATCCTTTTTGTAATAACACTTTTAATTACTTTTTTTACATCATAGTTATTGCTGGTAATTCTGTATTATACATGCATATGTTTGTTTATTCGCTTTTAAAAGAGAAAGCATACTTCTTCCCATGATCACTCATCTCATTTATTATTAATTACAAAATTTTGCCTTCAGTCATACTTTGGTAATGATATTACTATGTTGTAGTGTTAAAAATGAGACCTTGATCAGCAAGACAAAATTACTCACACATACTTGTGCACGTGCTAAATTATGGCTCGATAGCACAATTTAATCCTTTAATCATTTACAAAGACTGATACCTCCTCAGCCTTCCCATGTGATGTTAAAAACAAGGCAGACAGCTTATCAGTCATAACAAGAATTCCCCATTCAGTCACTGTGAAGGCTGTTACTATCTCAGGCTGAAAAAATTCTTAATTTTCAGTGAAGTAACATTGTGTTGATTCCTAAATGAACTTGCCCACAATTTATCAAGATAAAGGGAAGGCATCTTTCATGTGTAAATGAAAGAATTCATGATCATTTGTTATGAAGTCAGCAGTAAAACTGTGATGTAACAAAGGTTTTACTCAACACGTACCATACCTTGGAAGCAAACAGTCTCCAAATACCAGCGTGCAGTTAATCAGCTTTCTAACTAGTCAGGGTTAGAGAGGAGGAAATAAGATACTCACTTCACCAAGGAAGTCATTCGAGGAAAATCTATCATAATCCCAGACAGTCACTTCCAGTGTTTTCTTTTTCAGCTGCAATTTAAGTCAAAGGATAATTAACCCTATTGCCATCAAAAACTTCAGATCCAGTCTTTATGGTGGTTTCTATTCAGTATTTCCTCCTTGTACCCTTTTTCATAGTGACAGCTAGGCAGCTTTTGTCCTCCCATCAACCTTGATCTCAGAAAAATAATTTGGGGCTATTATTTGTTATCAAGACAAATGGGCTTGTGCTTGGCCCTATCTTAGGAAATTCCACAAGTTGTTTTTGACAGAATGCATATCCACTGCAAGAGCCAAACTGATTTTTAAAACCCCATTTTTGTATTTCTGCAGCTTTTCTCATTGTCAGATCTGAGTTGTCTGAACTCAGACATTTACCTAAAGTGCATTTGAGTGTGAATTTCAAATGTATTATTTAAAACACCCTATTTACACAATCTCACCTGTGAAGACCAGGCTTTAATACCCCTGCAATTCAGTGTAGTCAATGGGACTCTGCAAGTGATCCAGACATGCAGGACAAATTGTACTGTTAGGTATTAACGACAGCCATCAAAACCCATTATCTGCAGATCTTGTTAAGCATGATAGCTGTGTCAGCACTCTTCCTACGGGCTACAGTAAGAAAAAAGTAAGTCTTTTTATACGACAAGATAGAGCACGACAGAGAAGCTGTTGACCAAAGCAGTTGACCTGATTGGAAAGATTGACTTGACTGTCACTCCAGGGGCCTGTGGGGACAGGTGGGGAGAGGATTGATTACTGGTGTTGTATGCTGGAGTAAAAGGCTAGCAGGTGGCTGGAGAGGCAGTAATAAATTCATGTGGCTTGAAAGAGAGAAGGACAGAATTCTGGGGGTATGGGATGTCTGCAAAGTCAGGCTGAGAAGTTGTAAGTGAATAATTTTTTGCATACTTCCGGGCGTTACTAAGGAAAACAGGACGCTGTTCACATACTTGAATAAAAGAGGTCAGAACCAGAAATCTTATATGATAATAGAGGTCATCATCCTAACAGAAGCAATGTGTCACTCACTGCTTTGACTATTAATTGGCTGCTTGGGACAAAGGGACAACAAAGGATGAAGTCATTGTTCAAAATCATAAGCTATACCATTTACTGTACATATTATATATCCTTTCAAGAAAAGCACTGTTTGCTGTTTACCTCCACTGCCCCTTGGTTTAATGCAACACAGAGTCAGACAGTTCTTAAGAACTTTAAGTTGCCTTTAAATGATAATTTCATCTCATTATGATGTATTCGGAATAACTTCTGCTCCCAGCTAACTTCAGAAAAATGAGCAACTATGCAAAGCCAGTGTCTTTGAAACTCAAGTTTAAATCAGCATATCCTGGAAAACCCACACAGAGGGGAACTGTACTATTTTTAGCTTCAACAATGTACTCTTTAAGCAGGCAACAACATGACTTGCAAGCTAAGATTAAAAAAAAAATGTAAATATTTGAGAGCAATTCTTTAATCTTTCTTTGTTTTATTCCTACAGAATTAGGCAACATTCTTCTTAAACATTCTTTTTAAAAATATCCTGCAAAAATTAAGGAAAAAGTTGAACAAAAAGATTCTCTTTTGAACATCCCTTACAGAATATTTGTAAAGCTATTTCCTTGACTGAATAAAATTCCTTTTCTTTACTGTTACAAGACAGTATCAAAAATGCCATGTGAAAAATAACCCGAAAAGATGAGTTGAGCAGCCACTGGTCCATGCTGCTTTTAGCTTCCTGGATGATATAATTTCCTGCTAGATGTTATATTAAGTATATTTACTTTTACCCTTTAAAAAAGAGGAATAGCATAAATACTTTTCAGAAATGTATTGTCTCAATTGTTGCTATTTTAGGAGGACATGTTTTCTTCTTGTTTCAAGTGATGACTGTGCAAGGACAGAGAGAAGAATGTATAGATCCAGAAAAGGAAAAAAAACCTGAAAATTTGAAGGATTTTTGGTGGAAAGGGGAAAATAGAGAAGATTTTCAAGTAACTGCAACCTTACTTTGCTAGCTTCTTTGCATTTGTATGATAATAAAACTGTGCTGAAAACTTACAGTACTCTACATTTCTTTGAGATATCTGTTTTAAGCCTCTTAGTTTAATAAAGCTTCTATAAAATATTATGACAATGAAAAACCATCAAAAGAACTTTATTAGGCAGAGTGCATGAAGTGAGTTTCAAAGAGGAGGAAAATTTGCTTTTCTGAAGATATATATGTACCACTATTGAAGGCAAAGAACACTTGATGGCCAGTGATTTTAAAAGCAGCCATTATACTATCACAGCAAAGTAGGGTTCTGCCTAACTTCATTCAGTTTTAGGTCATGAAGTCAGAATTTCAGATCCCCATCATTAATTTAACTGACAGCAATACTGAAGTGGACAATGTATCAATAGGAAAATGAGAAAGTGTCCCTAAAAGAAGGAAAGCAGTTTACGCATGTTGTGAACCTCTTCTTCCAAGCATATTTTGAAAAAAGTGTTACTAAGCCACAACTAATTTCAGACTTTGCCTTGTAGAAAAATTAAAAATAACAAAATAAATACAAATTAAAACATAAAAACCCACCTAAAAGCATATTACTGCACGTGAACTCCAGTTAGCTTTAGGCTGCTGTGGATAACCGTCATTTAAAGAAAATCAAAGAATATGCAGAAACAGCCAATGTGAATAATATTTTACCTTATGGGAGACGTAATCAACACCACACCTACAGAAGTGTCTGTTTCTTGTTTTAAATGTTTGAAGAGCACTGGGTGTTGTTATGGATAATGCGGGTCTGTGTAACTAAATATGCGTTGCTTGAAATATTTAATACATATTCCTTGAAAATCTCATACAATTCATGACTAGAGGAAAGAAATAATTTTAATGCAGTTTGTTTTTCTCCTATGCTGAAAGTAAATTCCTATAACTACTTCAGAAATAATATAAAAGATTTCAGTCTCAGTTAGGATACTTGATGAATAGAAATGAAGGTGTTGTATTAGGTCATGCATTATATTTATTTGTGTTTACATTAATATTTAACATTTTATTGTACTCCTCTATATTGCTGTATTTCAGTACATGGGAGGACAAAAAGACTTTTCCTAGATCACTCAGAAACTTACTTTCTCTTGTCCAAGATACTAAGTGAGATTTAGGTACCAACACCTTGCTGATTCATAAGAAAACTTTTCTTACTCTTGGAAATAAGACATAAGCTCCTGCATCACTCAAGGATTTTGAAAATATCACTCTTTCTAAATATATTACCTTCAATTTAAGGACATGAGCTATAGTGAGAGCTGTTTGTTTTAATGAATTATAGCCATCATTTAAGGAAATACCTTTATCTGCTTTCTGACAAGTAAGAAATTGAGGCAAACAAAGCCACACCTTATATTGTGGTCATACATTATACCAACGGCCTGACCAGCAACAGAACTTACATCTTTTACCATCTTCTCCTTAAATCATTGTAATGCTTGCTTTCATGCTCTGAGTAGGTATTTGACTTGAGTTAGCAATTATTATACAATATTTGTAATGTGTGTACTCGGCCTTCTTCTCAAACTCCACTTTATTATCTCCACTTTATTACTTAATAAAAAACTTAAATTACTAAATATTCACAGTTTAATTTATTTTTTCTCCAACTGTCAAAGCAGAATTTTCTACATGATAAAACTAATCATTCCGACCTTGAAAAAGTCTGTTTCATTTCAAAGAGTGATCTATTTCCCATAATTATTTTCACTTTAATTTCAGCTAGGTTATGAAAGAGAAAAGGAAAATGAAAAATTGTACAACCAGCTAAAGTCTAGACAGTGACGTTAAAAGGACTATATTAGGAAATATTTAATAATACTTATTTGCTTTCAGCAAGCAACCCGTGCTTTGATGGATGGAAAGGAAATGCTTCTTTGAGGAAATAATATTTACAAAGATTCATGAATTTATGTTAGGGTATGACTGCTAACTCTGTATAACTTAGTGTACAATGCAGTTTTGCTTGTTTGGTGATCAGAACATTCATTCCCAGTCTATCAATCATGTTTATTGTCTTGCACTTCTCTTCATATTCCTAACTATTTTGAAATATCCATTCATGAGGGTTATAAGTGCAAACAATATACTATTGCATGCCGATAGTTCTTCAAACTGTAGAGGGTACTTATCATCAACATGGAATTATTTGGTGATTTAGAAATGTGCTTTACTGTATACTCTCTAAGTCAGGGCACTGAATTTTATAGGAGAAGAATCACTCACACTAGTATCTTACCACTAGATACAAGCCATGGAAAGGTGTGGAAGGAAACGCTATTCCCTGCACACACTTCTATGTGACAAGAGGACAAAATATACAACATATGTGGTGCTCAGATGAAGCTTACATACTTATAATGATAAGCACTGCATAACAGTCTCAGAAGAAGGGAAAAGGAGGAGATTTGCAAATAGAAAGCAAAGGTTCAAGGAATTTAATATGCGACCTAAAGGCAAATTTCATCAAATAATGGTGAAAAAAATGACATCAGATACCAGATTTTCTGACATAAAAATCTATGTCCAAAAAGTCCTAGACTAAGATCATTATCCAATTTAAAATCACCAAACAGCCATTGAACGTCCAACACCCAAGCACTCTTAATCACAGCAGAACCTGAAAACAAATTAAGTAAACTGAAGAGCCTTTCTTAAATTGAAAGCTCAGTTTGGAAATATTGCTAAGACTTACTAAACCTTTCCACAAAACCCAGAAGCCCCAGGGTTTATATTGCAGCTAGACAAACATCACAGGGTTTTTTTCTGATGTTTGCACTGTCAATGAGCTACCATTTATGCAAGCCTACACAAAACAGCATGTAAAACCCAGCAAACCATAACCACTACATACAACAGGGTAGCTCTGAAATAAATCTGAGCTACTGCCTGTTAAGTTCAGATATGTAGATTGCATGAGCAACCATGTAAGCCCCTCTGTGGGAAGGGTTTTTCTCCGTGCAAAAATGAGTATCTTAATGTGTGTTTCTCTCAATGAACAAGATGAATGAATAACCAAATTTTAAGTTAGGAAGATAATATTGAGGTCTTGGTGTCATGTTGGAGAAGTATATTAAAAGCATTGGGAAATCTGTTCACAAAGGAGTCTGATTATTCTGGGCTTTTTTAAGAAGTATTGAAAGATTAGGTGGCCTTGAAAAATGGACTTGAAAGTACCAAGAACAAAACACTAAGAAAGGCAAAAAGATTTGGGACCGTGTACAGATCCATTATTCTATAAAATATACTTCATAATTTAAACACATGAACTGATCATCATTTTGCTCATTATGCCTTTTTCAAATGGTAAAAAGTCCCTTTAAAAAGGGACATGGAGAAAAAGAGGACTCAGTTGCTACATACTGCCTCAGTTAACCCTATAGAGTTAGGAAGCCACCAAGAAAAAGAGAAGACTTCCACAGACCTCTTTCCCAGATGTGAGTTAAATCTTTCTATAACAAGGAAATTAAGTATCTTCTAAATTTTTTTCAGACGATTCATATTTAAAGCCCCATTGCTGTACATTGCTGCTAAATCTAAAAATGTATTTCCACATTTTATAAATATATTTGAAAAAGCAAATGGTAGGACCTGTGTTTTGTGTGAGGTTCCATGGCTTTTGGAACAAAGAGTGACAGTGATTTCTGCATCTACTTCAGAAACTTATGGCTTAATTTATTCCTTCCCTGTATTCCACTATCATTTTTTAAATTGCCACATCTGTACTTATGACATGGTTATGAGTGTAATACCCACAAATTACCATTTTTATGAGTAGAAGGGACAAGCAAAGAGTATTGATATAGTAAGCTCTATCAGAGGCAAGGAAATAGTTCCAAATTTCCCCTGAATTTGGCGAGATTTTACAGGGGTTCACAGAATTGCCAGTAGCACTGCTCCCTTCACAGTAAGCACTGCAGACCATACAAATAATAAAGCAGCAAATTGCACTGCACAGTACTACCAGTCACGCACCTGCTCCATGGAGATATTTTTATAAATGACCGTCTGATTCCACTCAGGATTCAAGCTTTTCTGTATGTACTTAGTTCTCCGCTTGTACTCAGCACTGAATTTGAACAAAGGAAGGAAACATTTACATTAGCGATCTTTTGTTTCTTTCAGTTCTAATGCATAAAAACACCCACAAACCAAAAGCCAGAAGAAGAAAAGAACTGCATCCCTCATTTCTGCAACAACTCAGGGTTACAAGAGGACAATGACAGCCTTTGGGTTTTTTTCATTAGCATGCTTTCCTGACATGGTCTTTTAAAACATCTTCTTCTGACTCTTCAGCAGGCTAGCTCTGCCTACAACCGTTTCAACATAAAGCATCAGTCAGCACATGTACATATGCTTTGTCCTCTCATTGTAGGTGTTGGGGCTCTGATTATAAATTGAAGTGATAATGCATTGATTTCTTTTCCAAGACCATCCTCCTATTAGCACTTTAAAGTAGCATGAATCCATTATATTTATAGGTTACAGTCTCTAATTACAGGAGTCCCATCTCACAAGAATGTTTAATGAATGCCATGGGGTAACTAATATCCTGTTAATGATAGAAACACTAATCTCTTATTGATCCTGTTCTCTGCCTATACCTCTAACTGTACTGGAAACAAACATAAAAGTGCATCAAGCTCATGATTGTTTTTATCAATAGCCAAGAATAAAAAGTTTGACTGCATAATCTGTTTTTAAAAAGAATCAGTAGTGCTTTCTATTGCACTTTGCATTTCCTGAGTATGGAGAAAGCAATACATTAACCTTTAACAGAATATGGATTCATATAGCTCTGTGAGCTTTGATGTCAGATTTGCTTCCATTCCAATTTTAATTTAATATAATTTTTAATGGACATCTCAAAAGAGATAGGTAAGAGAACACGAGAAGCTTTTAATACTTTGAAAACCCAACAAGGCATAAGGTAAAGAACCTCTTTTTGCCAGTCTGCAAGTCAACTGCCTTTTGTTTTCTGTTCAAACCTCCCATACATTAAAGGACCTATGTGCTATATCTATTACTAAACTAAATGTGTCCAGGACTGTTCTCCAGCGCTAAGGCCAAATGCCACAGAATGACCTGTATCTGCCCTATTAAACTCCCTTATGGTTCCCCTACATTAATTTTTGGTAGTGTGCTGTTCTGCTCATTCTCACTTCTGACTTTTGATTGAATTGTCTTTTGGTTCACACTGTGCCATGGTCTCAGAGCTAATGAACTAGATTCCTTTCATATGAGATTAACTCAGAAGATGCACTCCAGGGGCTCATTTAATCAGCTAGTCACTAATGGTGTACCATGCATGGTACTAGATTGGAGCAGGTCTGAATTAAGGTTATGTGAAAGATGCATGTGTTTTACTGACACATATATGTCAATGTTGGGTCTTCAGCACCAGCAGTTTCACTCTACAGACTCAATTCTACTAGGCAATCTTCCCCTCTAATTATTCTGGAGTGTGTATTGGCCTTATTCTCCAAAAGGGGGTGGCCATATCCAAGCTGCCTAATAGACTGATATCTTTTAATGAAAGGGACTTGCAGTTATTTTTGCTCTTATGTTTTTCTCTAGTCATTCTATGTAGTACTATTTATTTTCTTGCAAAACATGTTATCCACTGTCTTCCAGTTTATTGAAAAATGTGAAGAGCATTGGGACCCATGGAATAAAGTATCTGTCCACCTCTGCTTATGAGAAGAAAGCAGCAGCTCTCCACAGTTCAATCTGATCTCTCAGCCACAGCATACAATGGTGTATTTTTGAAAAAAAAAAGGAGGTTTCTTTTTTCTTGTATGTCAGGAAGAAAAAGGATGAATTAAAATCTAGCGGCACCAAGAGCATATGAAAAAGAAACTCACACAAAGTTATTTCATTGCATATCTTGGAAGGAAAGCTGAAATACAAAATCTGAATCCTTTTGGAAACTAGATTTTGATGGCAAATCCTATTCAGTAATGCACTTAAATTTGTAAGCATCTCAGTAGCCTTCTTTTCCCACTTTCTGATCTGAGAAAAGCATCCCCATCACGCAAAGTATTAATGAGAATTGACTGACCCATAAGGGGACATGGGACACAGGCAAGTGACAGCTGGGCTGGCAGCATCTCTCTCTCTGGTCTCACAGTACTCCTCAAATTGTCTATTCTGATCAACTATTAATGAAATATTAATTTACCCAGACTCCTCCTACACCCAGAATAACCCACGTACTTCTTACCTTAACTAAGCCAGGATAGTATTATACAGCTTGGGCCTGTCTAAATGTCATATGATCTACTGGTTTTGAGGAACTGATATACTTTCATCTTTTTGAAGAAAGTAGGAAAGGATCCTTTGTGCACTCAACCATGAAAATGACAGCAAGACATTCCCTTTCCTTTCCTGGATTTCCTTTTGCAGTATTACAACTTCATCACCTTTTCAAAGTTTCTGACTCTTTCCAGAAATATGTGAGAGGGTGATTCATGCAGTGTTGAGTTTCAGAGCTGGCAGTGACAAAAGATAACTGTGTTGTTAACATGGTAACTCTGGAGTATTTCCATTGAAGTCCATAGACTATCTGGATCTAAACTGGCAAGGGTGGCGTTAGCCCACATTCATGTAATCTATGGTCTGCATCTGTTGCAGGGGGAAGCAGGAGACCTTGACCACTTCTAAGGAGGTGCAGACCCAGGCTGAGCTGCATGACTGCTGAAGGTTTCTAGACCTCTGAAGGGAAGGATATGGCAAATACATTAAGTTCATATCACTGATGCACCTTCCCCCCAACAATTGTGATTAACAGATGGAGATGCTTTAATAAAATGCATTCATTAAACCAATCTATACCTAGTATGAAATAATTTGCACTTGAAATTCACGGAGTATGCTGTGTGAAAAGATACAAACCACATTACTCTTTTCTTTATCGTTTCTCTACACTTCCGTAATTATAGTATATTAATACAGAATACAACCGAAAGTACAATGAAAAAAGTATAATAGAATAACTGCATATAAAATGTGGCATTTAAACACATTAGTTAAATAATTTTATTAATGAAGAAACAGGCTGATGATAAAGAAGATCTGTTTATTAAAATTCATCTGTTGACTTTTTTGGTCAACTTTTTTGGACTTTTTCTACTTTTAAACAAATTTAGAATTAGGGCTGAATTACTATTATTATATACTTAGCCTGGGCTGATATCAGCGTATCTTGAGAATGGAGTTTTGCCTTATGTTTCCAGCTCCAGAACAAACAAAGCACTAGTAATTTCAATAACTAAAAATTCAACTTTGTTTACCACAAATAGCCAGTTATGTGGTCAAGCAGCTTTAAAGCCAGCTGGGCAATTATCTAAAATTATGCCTGGCTTTAATGTCTATACACTGTGCAAGGTGTAGAGAGAAAAATATTCCACTTCATTTCCAAACAGTGCCTGTTTCTCTTGGCAGTAACACCATTCAAAATCTTGATACAAGTTCACAGTTAATTATTTTGCAACTTTCAGTGAGTAAGAATGAATTTTTAGGTATCTCTCAACTAAATTCTTCCAGACTTCAAAAGAAATTTTGTTTGTCATCATAGTTTGGCCCGAGAATATTATTGCATTGAGTAACATTAAGTACTTTTTTCCAGTTCCTTCTGACCTCAAAATGGGATTCATTAGAGAATGAACAGCAAAACCATGCTGTAATCGCATGTCATCAAAACTCAAGAGAAATCTATAGTTCAATGCACAGGCTTATCATAATATCATGCACGCATACAAAAATGAAAGAATAAAATTGGAAGATAGTACACTCTACCTTGCATTTTGGACAACCATGACTTGTCTGCATACCCAGCATTTACAGAGTTAGGAACACAGAGGAAGCAGTGTGAGAGAAAATGAGAACACAGATGAAAGAAAACATGTGAATAATGGGTAGTTTCTAGTATCAGAATCAAAGGAAATAGAAGCATTAAGAAGAATAAGAAGTCCAGCATGGACTGAACTACAGATCAAAGATATTCAGTAGCAATTCAAACTTCTGCTTTCAGAAACAAGTTTGGCACTTTTGAGAAGCTCTTCATTTTCATTATTCCCTAAAGCCCCAAGTGACATGCAAAACTGTAACATTGCCATGTTTTAAAATAATGAACCCAAACAAAACTAAAATCCAAATTCTTCATAACTTGGCCACAAGTTTAAACCTATACTTGGATCTGGGTTAGACCTGCGCAGGGTGAACGTCTCTCTAGTTCAAAGCCTTATTTCTATATCAGTGAATGTACCTGCAAAATTCCCAGTAAGATTGATTTGACAAATATTTTACAAGACTCTTAGGTGCATTAAAAAAACCCTCAAGATTTAGGACCTGTTCCCATTATATTCAGTAATAGTTTTGGGCCCAGTGCCACTGAACAATATTGAATGTTGTATAGTTGGAATTAGCAAACTACAAAAGAATATGTATGCCTTTAGTTGCACCATTCGTGTGCTTTTAGCGGTGCTTGTCCATATGTCAAATGCTGAACTGAGCATTCACTTTCTTGTTACTTTGAATAGAACAGAAATACAGATTTTTAGTTGCATGGTCCTAGCCTAAGAGTCTATTAGGATGAGTGTGATTACACAAGCAGAGAAGTTTGCAGGAATTTTCTTTGCAATCTAAGGTCTGACCCATCAGCTTCAGATATATTATTGTGTCACTGAAGTCAGGAGGATTATTATAACCATGTATACTTATGCATACGTATGACATTCTGTAACATTAGGGCACAAAAAAGAGTTATCATATTGCTGATACAGAAACATACCTTTTAAAAGAAACACTAATGAGCTATTTGTAATTACAGAGTCTAAAAAAGCAATGGTCTGTGAAAATGTGGTTAGTGATTTGTGTAGTCAGTAGATACGAAATTACCAGAATTTCTAAAATCACATCTTAGCTCTTAAAAAAAAGGAATAAAAAAAATCACATGGAATGAATGTTTTCTGTCTAGTATTTCTCACTTTTGGTATTATACTGCAACCTTAAATTTATATCAGATACTGTAATTCTGCATGTTTGCAAAACTGTCCCATATTGAGAATGTCTTGATCTGAAGCAATAACTCTATTTTAACCTTAACACGTAGCTTTCTATATTACAGAAAGTATTACATATATTTTAGTACATTTCAGTAGAGTCTGGTGTTCTTTTAATACATATTTTTGCATGTATTAGAATTATTAAATGGAAACATGAAAAAAAAAAAATCTACAGGAATGATCATGAAGTCCCTGAGGTCATTAGCAAAGTATGCACATTCTCCTGGGAATAGGATTGGGCTATTATTCTTGGGCTATCTATTAAAAATCCACCATTTACCCTGGTGTTGTCCCTGGATTTTCTATAGCAATAACCCTCAGTTCTGTTTACTAGTGACAAGTAATAAATCCAAATTAAAAGAAAATTCGGGTTAGAATTTCTCCTACACTTACCCTCTCCCTGGAAGAAGATAAACTTTAACAAAGGGGTCAGAATAGCCATTGTTGTCTCTGGGAGCAAGGTTTCTTGCCTGAAGGATGTGGATGATAAGGTTGCCAAGGTGTTTGTCATAGTTGATTTGAAGCTAGAGAATGCATTAAAACACAATAAGATCATTTGTTATTTTTATTTCCTAAATGATTCAATACCTCTCCAAAATCCTTTGAATAAAATGAGTTTTAGACCTTTACTTTGGGTGGAAATAAACACATTTTAGAAGTTTCTGTCTCTCTCTCCTGACTAGAATGAGATGCTAGATGATTATGTTGGATCTTGAAACAAATTTTGCTTTCAAAATCTGTCGGTATTGGTTAAAAAAAAAAAAAAGAAAAGGAATTGATCTATTCCAGTCAGGAAAAAGCGGATGAAATTTGAACCCCTGATATTATTCTGAGCAATAGTCAGCTTATTGAGTAGGAATTACACAAATTCTGACTACCTGGAGCGCAAGCCCGGGAAGGATATTATAATACTATGGAAAGGCCCTTAGTACTACTATAGGAGAGAGGGATGAATTAAGGAAACAAAATACAGAAATGTATAGGAAATTAGGCTTCATTTATTCTGCTGATCCCAGTTTTTGTTTGTTTTTAAAAACTAGAGTAAAAAACTAGATAACCACAAACTTGGCATTGCATGGAAATTAATCCACTGCACTATGAGAAACCCACAGCAGCCTTTGCTTAAATGTAGAGAGTCTGGGAATTTCTGAAGTAAACCACAATAAGTGCCCAAAGATTAAAGATTAGAATAAATTTCACTACCTTTTTAGCCCCTTCAGGAACAGTAGCATTTTCTATTCTTCTGTTTGTATTTCACAAGCCAACATTAAAGACAGAGGTGAAAATCTAGCACTGACTTATGAGAGACATTCCAAGGGGTTCGAGTTGAATAAGAAATCATTTAATGGAGATCATTTTCTGCAAACTTACTCATTAGAAAACTGCAGCCAGTAGCAACAAAAATTTACACAGAAAATACTACATATTTACCTGAATTTCTCCAGTGATTGGATGGGAAGCAGACTTCGTAGTTTCAGTGGGCTGCCAGATCAAAATACATAAATAAATACATAGGCACACACTCATAAATATACACATATGCATATTGGAAATAATAGATTTTGAAAGTTAACTTTTTTAACAGGTGTTGTTTATACTGCTGTATTGCCACATATTTTTAAAAATAATTTAATTGTCCCCAATTTGTATGCTCAACAGCATTTAAGTGCAGCCCAGCCATTTTGATCAGCCTTCATACAAGTACAGAATCAGTCAAATTGAACTCCAAAGTCTTTACAGTCTGAGCAGATTTGTCACACAGGGAGGTGTGTGAAAAGAAAGAGAATAAAGAAAAGAATAAAAAAGAGAGACAATAAAGAAAAATAAAATAAAATAAAATAAAATAAAATAAAATAAAATAAAAAGAGAGAAAAGAAAAGAAAAGAAAAGAAAAGAAAAGAAAAGAAAAGAAAAGAAAAGAAAAGAAAAGAAAAGAAAAGAAAAGAAAAGAAAAGAAAAGAAAAGAAAAGAAACAGTAAAAAAGTGAATATTGCAAAGAGAAACCAAATACCACATGAAGCACAACACCACCATATTTCTATTGAAAGGAAAAGGTTACACCAGCTTAAATTTAGTTTAGGTGAAAGTGGGTACAAAGAGTGGAAAGAATGGTACTAAAACCGAGTGTTGTGTATAAGTGGATTTCACAATTGCAAGCCATTTCATGTAATATTTTTTGCTTTATTCTGTGTTTTCTGATAATCAATTCAGCTACACCACTTCATCTTCAAATTCCTCTGCACACTTTCATGACATGAAATTTAAATTTTCTGTTGTACCCTTCACGATGCTGTATAATCTTGCCTCTTCCTCTCCATTCTCTATCGCTGAGCTTCTCTAAATTGCTGACAAAAGCAATAAAATCCTCAGTGTCTTTTTTCCCCCTTTTTCTTCCCTCATGTTTGTTAGTAGTTTGAAAATAATACCACCATTTGCTTCAAATCCTGGACTCTCAAAATTCTGTTAAACAGTGGTGCCCTGGCCCTACCTCTAATCTGCAAGCCATCAGTCAAGCAAGAAAGCTCTCTCTGGTTCAGTAGCAGGATTTGAATATTTTTGTATTCTCTCCACATCTGCTTCCTTGGTCGATGCAGTAGAAAACAAAGGGTCCAAACAAGGACAAACTTACTGTTCTCTGAAGACGGATCTGGAAGTTATCTTTTCCTGTTTTTCCAGATGTGACCAGCAGCCTGACATATTATTGTGTGTAATTAGGATTTCTTTCACTTTCTGAGAAGCGTAAAACCCATCTGCCTCTTTTGTGCTGCCCTACCCTCCAAAAAAACCCTTAGAGATTTTCTCAGGATGTTGGATATGAACTGTTTTAAATTCACAGAATCACAGAATCACAGAATCGTATAGGTTGGAAAAGACCTTTAAGATCATCGAGTCCAACCGTAAGCCTAACACTACCAAGACCACCACTATACCATGTCCCTAAGCACCTCATCCAAACATCTTTTAAATACCTCCAGGGATGGTGACTCAACCACTTCCCTGGGCAGCCTCTTCCAATGCTTGAAAACCCTTTCAGTGAAGTAAAATTTCCTAATATCCAGTCTAAACCTCCCCTGGCGCAACTTGAGGCCATTTCCTCTCGTCCTATGGCTTGTTACCTGGGAGAAGAGACCGACCCCCACCTCTCTACAACCTCCTTTCAGGTAGTTGTAGGGAGCAATAAGGTCTCCCCTCAGCATCCTTTTCTCCAGGCTAAACAACCCCAGTTCCCTCAGCCGCTCCTCATCAGACTTCTGCTCTAGACCCTTCACCAGCTTCATTGCCCTTCTCTGGACACGCTCCAGCACCTCAATGTCTCTCTTGTAGTGGGGGGCCCAAAACTGAACACAGTATTCGAGGTGCGGCCTCACCAGTGCCGGGTACAGGGGCACAATCACTTCCCTAGTCCTGCTGGCCACACTATTTTTGATACAAGCCAGGTTGCCATTGGCTTTCCTGGCCACCCGGGCACACTGCTGGCTCATATTCAGGCGGCTGTCAACCAACACCCCCAGGTCCTTTTCTGCTGGGAAGCTTTCCAGCCACTCTTCCCCAAGCCTGTAGTGTTGTATGGGGTTGTTGTGACCCAAGTGCAGGACCTTGCACTTGGCCTTGTTGAACCCCATACAGTTGACTTTGGCCCATCGATCCAGCCTGTCCAGGTCCCTCTGCAGAGCCTGCCTACCCTCAAGCAGATCAACACTTAGGCCAATGCAGCCAATTAGGCCAATGCAAAGCCTACCTCTCCGGGACCAGCACATGAAGTTAAGGTGATGTACTACCCTTTTCAGGTTTGCAATGAAGAAACATCCCCTCAATCACTCAGATCTGCAGACCAGAACTAAGCAGAAAAATCCCAGCCAAACACTAGCACAACAGATAACAAGGGAGTAAAACAGCCCAAACCTGCCTGTTATATAGTTATATTCACTGTCTTGTGTTGCCTTCTTTTTGTTTGTTTTACATGCTTTACCTTGCCTTCTAGATGTGTTTCTTTATGAACATAAACTTTTTCAGAAAAAAAAATGTTCATTTTTCTGGAAATGCATGTGCCTCTCAAAAATAATTCTCGTGGAAAATTTTTAAATCAGCTTTTCTTGGTACCTTACAGAGATTTTAAAGAAGTGTAATTCCTCCAACAGCTAAAATAGATCATCAATAGTTTATAAAATGGTCTGAATCTTAAATGATATTTTAGATTGATAGCAAAGTACTCCTAAAACTTGTTTGGTCCTTGAAAGAATATTCAAAGAGAATTTCACTCCTTTTGCCAAAGACAGAGACCTACCTGAGCATCATGCAAACTTTCAAAGTAGGGCTTAAATGGCTTATATTTCTCATACTTTATCTCTACAAGTGGATTTTTGTATGCTTTAATAGTTCTGACCCCAGTCTGCACTAGCACTGACAATACTGACAATGCTACAAAATAACATGGATTTAGCTGTGCTGCGGCTACAAAATCCCTGCCGGATAGTCTAAATGCTCTGATTTTTCAGAAGTTTGAATAGCAAAAATAATGAGTTTGTTCACCTCAAATATCATGTAACACAGAATGCATTAGTACAAATACTGTAGAAGGAGTTCAGAGAAAAGGGAATGGGCATGTCGAATTTGTGTGGGGACTTCCAAAGGTGGTTAGAGTGGAGTTCCCTTTAGCTGTGCAGTTATTTTGCTTTCATCTACTTGTCTGTAAAAATAGATGTGCATTTTTATGTTTTGATATCATTGTCAAATCTCTGTATTCATTTACAAGGCTGTGATTCAGCATATTAAATATTTTGTTTTCTCTGTGATGTCAGCTGATTTAAAACTGACCATGAAGAGCTACCCAAATATTTCAAAGAAACATGAATAATTTAGGCTGAAAGAGACCTCTCAAGGTCATCTGGTCCAACCCCCAGATCAGAGCTGGGCCAACTTTTAAGTTGGATCTGGACTGAAAGGCAGAGATGCAAATAAGTATCTTTCTTTATCAGGCCCTCAGTGAGGATTAATTTGAAAAGAAGGAAAAGCATTTCACTGCTGACATCTCTAGGAGATAAAGGATCTGAGGATTTTGAAAAACAAGCCATTCTTCAAGATACAAAGACAATTAAATGTTTCTATAGGGCATTTATATCCTGGATGTAATCTGCACCATAGAATGATCATGCATTTACATTACAAAAGAAACAGGTCTGCACAGGATATAGTCAGCTCACAGCTCCCAAAGGTTAAATCTCTCCTGTGATGGCTAATCTAATTTCATTCTAATTTCTTTTGATACTCCAAGCACACACTCATGCACCCTGTGTAAGAGCCTGTGCTTTGTAATGCCATCACACCTGCTGGAGAAGGTTGTAATTACCATGATGTGAAACTTGTTAATGCCAGGCTCTGATGCTATGCACTATCACTCTCTGTAGTCATGGGGCAAAACATTAAATATGAGAGAATCGGCACTGCAGAATATCAAAGAGACTCCTACAACATTTCTGGAGTGTATATTCTATACAAAAAGCTTAAAAAAAAAATCTTATTTGCTAAAAATAAGAACAGTAGCAAAAACAAGATCTAGGCAGTTTGGATATTTAGTCTGTCATGATACTTTGGCAAGGCTGCAGCCTGCCTAGAAATGCTGTTAGCCCAAGGCAAAGAGCCGTTCCAGAAAGGATGAGCAGTAGCTTTCTCTTAGAAGAGAGCTCAACACCGTTATAAACTTGGCCTGCAGTCAATGAACAGAAACTATACAAGTCAACAAGAGCTATGGTTGTTATGAAAGAAATGCCTCTCAACGTGATTTTCAGAAATAAGCAAAAATGTTTTAAACATTTACCTGATTATTTTTGACTTTTGCATCCCCTACATAAAGGCATTAGTTTTAATAATTTTTTGTTTCATCTTTATAAGCCTGCAGCTGAATTTTCATAAAAGATTACTAAATCCTCTGTGAAGCAGGAAATGAAATTTATGCATCTAACTTTAGGTGACCTGCTACAGAGCAAAAGCTGGGAACCCTGTCTTCTCATGTGGACAGAGAGAAGCACCTCGCCAGGATACACTGCACATCAAGGATTTATGGATCTCAATACACTATGCAGTGAATTTAGCAGTGTGATTCATCTAACCAAATAAAAGGGGTTTCAGTGTAGATAGCGACATCTGCGCTAAGAGCCCAGGTGTCTCCTTTCCGTGCAGTGCATGCACTTCAATGGCAGGTTTCATCCAGTCTCATGAATTGTACTTCAGAAGTGCATTATTCTCACTGGTATACATAAAGCACATGGCAAACTAGTTCATAGGTAGATGTTTTCAATATCCAAAGTAAGGTGTAATGAAACCAACTATTAACCTGACAATTAGGTAATTCTGCCAGGTACCTGAAGTTAGGTGCAGTAAATCTTGACATACAGATTTAACTTGTGCATCATAGACCTGAATTAGGTTATAAAAAGTCTATGGGAATTGTGGAAAGACAGAATTACTATCCAAAACAAACTGATCAATAAATATATTTTCAGTTTTTGCTAAACTGCTGGATGAAAGAGATTTTTGTGTTTCCCCTCACATGAAAGTTATGTAAGCGTATTGAAGAGCTATCTGAAATGAGCAGGCACTATTTGCTGGGTTTTGTTTGTACAGTACCTAAAGCATTTGTAGTTCAAATCACAGTCATAGCTTCAACAGCACAAAAATACAAACAATAATGCAGTAGGAACCTGACAGTCCAAGAAGGAATAAAGATACAGAGAAATCAATACCTAGAAAGCATCTTGTTTGCAATGTGATGCTTTGCTTCCAACAGTAAGACAGGGAGAAGCTGAGTATTCAGGATAGCAATCAGCTTTAGCTATCTTGCAAATTGCTTAAGCAAATGTAGTCTTCACAGGACTGATTTTCACTTCAGGTGTTAACTTTTTTTGACACAAAATGCAAAAAAAGTGACAGATGACTTTATGATCTAGTTTCCAGTTTCAACTGTGAAAAAATGTTACTAAATTCCCACTCCACCCTTTCCAGGTGTGCAGGTGGGTGCACAAGGAGAAAGAAGTTCAGCTGAGAAATGGACAGGATGTGGCACAGAAAATGAGAAATTATGCTTAACAAGTTCACAGGAATTGGCTAGTGACAAAACACATTTTGATGGTAACTTTATTTTTCATTCTTTCTTTAGCCTTCAGAGGAATGCTTAATATTGCTATGACTATTCATAGCTTGTAACAATTCCAACAGTAGCTTAGTACAGAGAGGGAAATTATGGTCTTAGTAATATCAGCTTCTTCTGTGGAGCTAGTACCTCACCATTATGTAGGATGCACTTAAAAAGCAACAGCAATGAAGAATGAAAAGGGCAATTATTTTGTTTAAAAACAATAATATTAAGTTTGAGAAATCTACTTTCAGAGAGGGTCCAATCTTTTATGATCTTGGATAAATTGCATAATCTCCTTTCCTTGTGTCCAAATTCTATATCTTAACAGTAATACTCATCACTATCATGGACATTAATTCATCAATATGTGCTGTGATTTCTTGATGCACCAAAGAAGATAAATAGGCAGTTTCTTTGTCATCAAAATGTTATTGCTGCATAACCGAGAAGTTTCTTACCTTGTTGCTATGCCGCTTTTTGCTCACTGAGGGAGAACCAGGCTGACCAGGGCTGGGAACAGCACTGGAGGTGGCAGAAGTGGTTCCAGAATGAATGTGAGATCCCTTTTCCACTCCTGAGGAAGCAACCAGAGGCGACTGCTGTAGAGAAACCTTTTGGAGCTCTGCAGCCAGCTGCTTGGGATCAACCCCTGGGGACTTCGCTTTATCTACTGGATTAAAGTAAGAAAGAGAGCTTCGTATTGATAATTGCTAGCACATTCAAATCCCTCTTGCCATAGTACAGGGACAGGATAATTATCTTCACAAATTTTTATATCCTCTGCTTGTACACTGTGAAGATGCAAAAGACAAGGTATAAAAAAAGATGTCTCCCCCACAACATCAACATCCCAATTCCAATCTTTCTACTCAACACTCTGTCGACTAGTGTTGTTCATCTCACAAGCTTTCCGAGAAGGTTATTCTCTAGCTAAAGAAAAATAAGCCTTGCTGATGATGCTGAATCACACTGAAGCACATTACAGTTTTAAAGACTGGCCTGTGCTAACTTTCACTGTTTGGAACTGGTCCAGTTTCACCAAGTATCTGAACTTTGTTGTAACAAGCTTTAATCTCAACTTTTTTTTTTTTAAATCAACTGGACATTCAATAAAATGGGATTCTGCTTCTGAGATAATTTATAAAAAAATAAAGAGAAAAAGAGCTCAAAACTTTAGCACTGCAAATTAATCAAAGCAGAATAAAATGAAAACAAGTGAAGAGCAAAAGCCCTGATTTATCTTTCCTTATTACACTCAGTTATGTGAGGCATCTGTGGTAGGAGTCTAATTGCCCTCCCCACTGCCCCAGCAATGAGTGGGGAGAATTTACCCTTTGTAGATGGCAATTTCCATTTAATAGAGAAATAAGGTCAAGTAAGTTTCATATGTGCCTTAAAGTGTGTAGAGTTAAAAGGATGCTAGGCTCAGCTTGCTTCCCATGTTCTTGGAAGTATGAGAGGTTTAAGGCAATACATTAGCCTTATCCTGCCTGCTAGGCTGTATTTGGTTTATCTTTCTAGAGGGAATGGAGATTGGTCATTTCCAAAGCACCAACAGTCTGCAAAAGTGATGGCAAGAAAGAGTTGGCTTAACAGCCAGAAGGGACTCTACAGAGTTGTTCCAACTCAGAAACCACTAGAAGATTGCTAGACTAGGAGGAAGCATGCCTGCAAGAATGGGGGAATTTACTTTTATTTCTGTTCTTTCTCATTTTGAGTTTTCTCCATTAATAAAAATTATTATGTATTCTAGCTCCTATCCTTTCAAAACCCAGTTTCAGTGTCTATGAATGTCTTTGGTGCTTTTGATCTGCTCACTAAGAAAAAAATTATGGGTGGCTCTGTCTCAAAGCTCAGTCAGACTCATTATTTGCTTTCAATTAATATCAATAACATCCATTTTCAACAAAAGGTTGCTTGATGGTAAGTATATTAATAGCTGAGAAGAGGTACATGGTCAGAAAATGGAGGATTTAATCCAAGTAACTTGTGCATCGACTGATAAAAGAGCAGCCACAAAACCACAGAACTCAGAATGGACCCCTGAGAAGCTGAGTAAAACACTTAATCTGCACTGAGCTTGCCAAAGGGCTGCATTACTAGTAAGGTTGTGGATGTTCATTCTAAGTTAGATTAGATATGACTAATACCATGATTAGAGCCTGCAGTCATGGTATTGACTAGAAGGGAATCCCCGCCAAAGCATTGCCATGTTAGAAGTCACATAACAAAACTTCACACAAAGTACTTCCTACTGCAGCCTTGTATCCTAGTAAATACTGTATTTTCATCACTAATAACAGGCCACAAGCCTTGTATTAAGCCAGCATAGGCCTTAGGACTTGTGTTTTATTTGGACTTGCTCCAGTTTGGTAGGAGCTTTGTTTTAGCTTGTCTGGCTGCAACAGCAATTGTCTAATGACCAGATGGCTATGACCTTAATTTGTCTGAGTTATGCTTCACCTTGTATAATTGTGCAGTATAATGTCCATTCTTAATAATTTTGATATATAAAGGCACAACAGTAATTGCACTGTGTGGAGTGAAGTATTTCTGACTCCAGATTAACGATGTGGCTCGTAGGAGCACAGGCCTGGGGTGACAGCAGAGTGCTCCAAGGTTTGGGCACGGGACGAGAGCTGAGGCCCCAGGGCTACCAGCAGCTCGCTGGTCAGTTACTGACACTAATGCAAACTCGGGAGCTGGGCGCAATCAATTTTAGGGGCAACAGAAGGAATAAAGAACGAGAATATATCACATGCAAAGTGTACGATATCCAGTCAAGTCGTAAGTAACGAAGAGCTGCTGACTGGTGAGGAAAGAGCAAGGCACACTAGAAAACATAAAAAAGGCCCCAAGCAGATCCTGAAGCGAAGAGGGAGGAATCATCAACATCATCCACCTCCCAGCAAGGAGGAGTCAAAAACTCTCACCACAAACATCACACTCCCCAGAAAATTCCTCAGGACGCTGTCGACTTGCTGCAATGGCCCCGGAGCGAAAGCACTGCCTGCAGGGCCCAGAGAAGCTGCCGAAGGGGGACCTCTATGCCACGGTTTTCTGTGGCATGTATAGATGAAGGGGTAGCTAGCAGGAGGTCATCCCTGGATAACAAATGTTAGCTGCAGTATTGTTACTGAGATATCCTTTGTATTAATTAGATATGTAGATGGTGTCAGTATGGATTGAACTGGGTTAATAATAATAACCAACAATAAATGCTTGGCTTTGTATATAAGGTGTGGTCCCCTTTCTGCCCATGGCAGGATTTGGGATTAATCACCTGCGCTTACAATGCTAATACCCTAGTTTATATCAATTCCAGTTTTCAGCTGCTACCTGGTCCTCCAATATCAAAGCAACAACTTATTGCTTACCTGCCTTTACTGGCTCGTGCAGCTCCAGGTGCTGGGGATTCTCAGAGTCTGAGAGCATGTTCAGGTCCCTAAAGAAAGCGATGAGAAGCCTGAGACAAAAGAAACTCTTTCCTCATACCCTCATTATTGTATTAAGTAGGTAAATGAATAGTGGTTCATGACAGAAAGCAGCTCCCAAGCATGGCCCATTCTTAGCTGATACGTATTTGCAATGCTGTTAAAGAGCTGAGAAGAAAAGTTTCTTTTAAGGTGAAATCTTTAATGGATTGAATGAAAGTTTACACATTTCTTATGAAGCTTAAATGACTTTCATCTAAAGGATATAGATTTCAGTAAAAGTCAAGTTAGTGCTAAATTACCATCTTTTTCTAACCCCGGTAAATTCAGTGAATTGTATGTGTATCAATGAGGGGAGATTGTGGCCTGACAACGGAGATATCATTGTTTTTAAAAGCATAATTCCTAACATCTGCCTCAGCTTATCTTTCCTTATGACTTTAAAAGAAAAAAATAACAGAGACCTCCCACTCTCACAGTGAACTCTTGCTACTTATTACATTGATGCTTCGTGCTAACAAAGGTTCCACCTTAACAACTGTAAATTTAAAAAAAAAAAGAAAAGAAAAGCCATGAAAAGCCAAAAAAAATGGAAACAGAAAGATGGGGAAAAACTCACAGTCTTACACATATTTCTGCTTCCCCACTCTGTTGAATAATAATGCTCTGGACTTCTTCATAAGTTTTCCCAGTCAAGGGGATGCCGTTCCATTCCAGCACCTGCATTCCTAAGAAGGCAAAACAGCTCAGTGTCAAGTGCTCAGATTTTGACAAAGGCATCAGATAGACTGCTTTGACAGGAAGATTTGATGTGAATGTTCTCTAAATGGCACAGCACATTAGCAAAGCCCTTTCACTTCACACAGATTAGACTGTTGAATGTTACTGTCCCACCAGCTACAACCTGTTGAAACAAGTCAGGGGATTATTCCCATCTGATTCAAACTATACATGCACTCTCCATAGTCTGGGTTGTGTGATACTGAAAAACTTTTGCAACATCAAAAACATGCACATGTATCAGCATGGCAAGAAACCCAAACATTTTATATATCAGACATTTCCTGGCCAGCCGTGGTCTTGGAAGATAACTGTTCCCTACACTGGCACATTGCTGTTAAGAAGCTGAGCCTCAAAATGGGACTAAATTTGTGAATGTAATTTGGTAATTCAAAGACGTTTTCTCTGCTTTGTCACTTAAGAAAATATAACAAGATGAAGGCAGGTGGGCAAACTGATTTTAAATGAAAAATGTGCCTCCACATTTCAAACATCAGCCTGGAAATATTCAGGTTTAAATTTTTCTTCTATATCTTTTCTTATGAAAAAGTGACAAAACAGCTGAACATAATTCATGGTGGAAGATAGGAACAGAGCTATGATAAACAGGCTGAAAAATACTGTATACTGATCTAATCTGTTGTGTCCTCCAAGTATCCCAGGACTGAGCCAGGAGACTTGGTTTGGAGCAAAGTATTGCTATAAGGAAGTTTTATGCTTAGTAGATGCAGAGTCCATCCCTCTATAAATCATGTGAGGTGTATTCTGATAAGATAAGAAATCTTTTGGTTACAGTAAAATGCTTACAAAAAGCAAACTGTAGATGCATATCTGGGAGTTACAACTCAGGTTTTGAGACCTGCATTCATATTTTGAAGTAGTTGGTCATGGGGATGACTTAAAAGAGATTAACTTTTCACTAATGTACAAATGTCAAAATCCAAGCCTCAGACTCTAGAGGAAAAAATTGCTTAATGGGACAAGATACTGAATTCTTAATAGTCCACTAAAAGCAATGTATTACAAAACATCTGAAAAACACATCAACCACACAGCAAGGAAAACCACAAACACTTAGCTTGCTACCACTTACACAGATAAAACCAAGTCTTCACCTGGGTCATATTTTTATTTCAAAATCCTGTGCTGTTGCATATAACAAATGGGAAAAATAATGAAGTGAAATGTGGAGATAAACTCATAGGAAAACATGCTGCTAAATAAAATATAATGATAATGGTTCATGGAATAAAACAGATGAAATTATTTGACAAAAAAAGCATATGAGAAATAAAGACTAAAACTTGATATTACTAAATTTTCCATAGGATTCCATGAATTAGGATTTGAAATATCAGATTTGCTCGTAACTTTTCTCCGTAAGAATTTATAATTTTGTTTGCAGCAGTTTACAGAAATACAAACTGTGCAGAATGACTAAAAAGTGATGCTCAGAAGGCAGTAAAGCCAGCTGCTTACTGCCAAAATAGATTTGTCTTTTCCTAAAATTTAGCCCCTTTCATTTACCAGCCATCATTCAAAAGCATGACCTTGCTTTTGCTTGTTAGAGCAGATCTGGTTTTAAGCTCAGTTCCTCTGGAATAAAGCAACAGTAATTATGAATAAATGCAGCTCCCCCCTGATTTTCTGCCATACAAATATAACAACATGCACTCTGTCTTTAGAAGGCTTCTAGAAAGGAAGGAACTGCAGTTATTTTTGTTTTCCTGTCAATGTGTGCCTCCATAGTGGTATCATGGCATAGGATGTTGAGTACGACAGTACAAACCTCTTGAGTAAGATAAGGCAAGCCACCACTTCTATGTATTGGCAATGAACAAGAATAAAACTGGAAAGGTTTAGATATTTGAGGAAGTGGTTAACATCCTTTTGTAAAAAAAAGAGCTTTGTTGACAAAATGCATCCAGCTACCATCCTAGGTTTATCATATCCTGCTTGCATGGCTTCAGAAGAAAATTTACCAAGGGAGCCGTAAGGCTATTATCAACAACTTGCTTTAATTTAAAAGACTGCACATGATTTGCTCAGTCTTTTTGGTACCTACTTTATGGTGACATTTAGAACCTGGAATCAGAAGTTGTTTATAATTTTCCACTGATTACAAAATGATTATTCCAGAGAGGGAACCTCATACATTCGTAACTGCCAGGGAGATGTCCACATTTAGCTAGATTAATACGATCCTTTCCCTTAAAAAAAACATGCTACAGTCCTACTGTATTGAAAGAGAGAAAGAAGCCTATTGTGTCCATATATTCTTCCATACGCATCTGTTACTGGCGACAGTTGGAGACGTTATCAAAATCTAAGTGTACCTTTCCTCTGACACAGTATAGCCATTGTGTTCTTCTTTATAAATACCAAATAAATATCTCAAAGTCTCCTGTATTTGTTGTAGCAGCTGCTCTCAGTGCTTAAACTAAGAGCTTGCTCCTGGAGGGACGGTCTGTGCTTACGCTGCAGAAGTGAGGAAGGGCCCACGTTTCACCAACACCCTCACGGGAAGGAGAGGGTTGAATTTTGTTGTATTGCATTATATTGCCATACTTAAAACATGCAGCTTAATGCTGTTCAAGATTGTCAGGCTCTTTTTAGTAACTAGTAAAGTGTTAAAATTTATTATTTTTGTTTAGGCAAAAGTAGGCCGATTGTCTGTTAACTGATAACAATAAAACCTGAAAACTCTGCAGAACTGATTTCCTTTTTCTGTCATTTTGACTAGTCATTTGACAGCTTGTGAAATGGAAGCTAAGTACTGGTAAAACTTGAAATCTGCTTTTAACAGTGGGGAGTCAGGAACTATTAAGTAGTAGCTTCTATCAGCCCAGGGATGAAAGTACTTGAAATAAGACCTGGGGTTCCTGGGGAGCATTCAGCATGCTTTGTTGATCCTGGACGATCTGTGAAATTTTGGGGAAGACAATTTTTGGGTAGAAAGTTTTAACAATGTGGAAAAAAGATGAGTTCAGATTCAAACCTAGGACCAGACATGAGCTTACAACACCATTTACAATTTCTCAGGAGCCTGAGTAAACCTGTGTCCAAATATGAGGAGCTGGTCTACTGAAGCTTGCTTGCACTGACCACATGGTTTGAACTGGTAATCTGCTGATAATTTTTATTGCTCATGATAAACAACTAAGCCCTCTAATTGCTGACTATTTAGGTTTATAAACATCATATGTGGATCAGCTCTCAGAAAAAAAATGCTTACATAATAGCAAAGGCTATGTTAGTCTTGCTCCCTGTTCAGTCTT
The DNA here is from genome assembly GCF_035582795.1 of Mycteria americana. Lineage (NCBI taxonomy): Eukaryota > Metazoa > Chordata > Aves > Ciconiiformes > Ciconiidae > Mycteria > Mycteria americana. The sequence goes on along the minus strand of NC_134365.1, from coordinate 10,989,934 downwards.
GTTAAATGTTTTCTAGCTGCTCAATCAAGAAGTGCAAAATGCAGCTCACTACTAATGTTCAACTGCCTGTATAAAATAAGGCACGTTTTAATCTTAAATGTTTCCATATGTTTACAAGTATTGCAAAATTGCAGATTGTCCAGAGAGTTTCCGGAGTCTCTGTCCTTGGAGGTGTTCAAAACCCAACACAACACAGCCCTGGGCAACCTGCTCTCACTGACCCTGCTTTGAACAGGGAGCTTGAATTAGGTGATCTCCAGAGGTGCTTTCCAGCCTCATCTATTTTGTGATTCTGTGTAAAAGAATTAGATGTTGCTTTATTCTCTATGCTAAAGTTTTATCCATATATGTTGTAGCTCTATGTATCAAAGAAAGCAGGAATAGCCGATTCTAGGGATATTAGATCTGCACTCTGATGTCCATAAATAGTTCAGAGTGCAGATCCATGAGTTAACTGATTTGGTCTAACTGAGGAATAATGAATAATTGTTCTTTATCTCTTTGAACTCCTGTATTTGAGTGGGTACATACTAGAACTATTTATCTGTTTTTTCATGGAGAGGAGAAATATTTAGCAACAATGAAAAAGTCTGCAATATCAAATGATCAGAAATTAGTTCCATAGATATTGTTGAAATCTGTGTGTGTCTAAATCTCATAGCGTCTTTTAAAATCTTGGTTTACATTCAATTTTAAAAGTTAGATATAATTGCATCCTGTATCATAGATCACAGTATTTAGGAGAAACTTAAAAAAACCCAATTGTTCTTTGTTCTCCTATTTTTCGGCACAAGTACTTTGATGTAGTTCCTTTGGGTAGACTCTGCCCTCATTAAGTAATGATTAATTAAACTAATCAACTGTCACCCTATTTAAAACTAAACTGTAAGAAAGATCTGAGAGCTGATAAAGTGAATCATTGTATTACTGCCTCTTTTAGGAGTTATGATAAGAAAAGATATCTAAGATAGACTTACAGAGAGTGATCAAAAAATACTACCAACTATGGTGTTGATTCAAGAAATAACAAAACACCCTTAATTTTCAAAGTATATTTCCTACCACTGAAATTGCTATGCTATGGTGATACAGAACCCTTAACACTAAAATTGTTGCTTTTAATGGTTAACAGTGAAGATTAGATGATATCATAGTTATGTCAAGCGTATTAATGTACAAGTGTTTCAGGATTGGATCTCTTTAGTGCATATACAATCCATGTTCATCGCCAATCGTTTGAGGACTGTTTCTTCAGAGACGTTGTTCAAGAACTGTGGCTGTGAACACTCCCTGCCATGGACCCAGACACGGGTTCTCTTTCTAGTGACACTAGTTTTAGGAATTCCATTAGCTTTACTCCTGACTTGCACTAATGCAAAACACTAATGCAAATGCTCTTTTAAAAAATCAAATAATTAGATACTGGCTGTACAATAGCTTTGGACCAAACTTTAGTCTGTATTTGTGTACAGCAGGAGTGATACAGAGTTTAGAAATTTTATAAAATGACAGCTTCCCTCAAATGCCAGTAATAGAAGTGATTCAGAGCCACAACCTTGGACTATATATAATATTGTGTTTTTATATTCAGAAGAGTTTTCAGGAGAAACACATGCTGCAGAAGAATACCAGATAAATGACTACTTTTTCTCTGAAGTAAATTTCATGCCAGGGAAGCTGTTAGACTTGAAAACTTAAATGATTTATTTATCCACAGAAACAATATAGCAAAGTTGCAAATAGCCTATGCTGGTGCTTCAGAATAGCTCATCTTAGACCCAGAAGAGCTACTTCTAGGTTTTTTCTCTGTAACTGGTGAGTCCTTGGCTTTGCACTAAGATCTTGAACATTGTTGTTTTCATTTACTCCATGGAACCATGCATTTATCAGTTATTTAGATCCCATGACTTCATATAGAGCTGGTTGGAGAGTGCTTTGTTCCTTTATCTTGCAGCCTTGAGAGAGAAGCTGACTATACGGTATGAAAAAGCAACTGAAAGAAGGGGAAACAGAGCAAAATAACTAAAGCATCAATGATGTGTTTGGGGGTTGGGCATGGCCTGGATTTGGAAAGGCTATAGCATCTGTTCCCACATCTACCCCAGACATTCTTGTATAAATTCTTTTTTTATATCTGCTTCCTTAATAGTGAATAAGGGCAGAAATATTTCTTTGCTTCATGAGGATATTGCAAGGATATATATATATATATAAATATATATATAAATATATTTGAAGAGCTCCTACTCTGCTTGGGTGTCTGCTCTCAATAAATACATCCTTCAGTCCACCACCTGGGTGATAAAGCTGTACTGTTTAACTGAATGTGGTTGTATATATATCATTCCTATTGATAAAAAAGTACAAAACAAATTATAAAATATGCAGACAGTATAGGTCTTGGCATTAGAGTTTCTGACTGTCAACAGGAATACACAATATATATCCCAGTTTCCACCCATCTTCCATTATTTTCCACGTTTTCTGTCCTGTTCAGATTCATCTTTAAGACACGATCTGGCTGCATGATTAAAGCTGAAATTGAAAGGAATCTGAAAATCATCAAAGGATTTTATTTCTCTGAATATGAGTCCCAACATAGTTGCTTCAAATCCAGGACTACTAAACTGAGCCACTGAACATCTCTCGAATTTTATACCCATCTGTAACACAATGTACACTATTATAAAGTTAATCTTAGACACTTTGCATACACTGTTATACCGCGGTCTCCTATTCAGTATACCCAAGGCACCTGAGAAGTGGTAAAACTGTTATTTGCTGTGTCACTAAGAGTTTGTAATTACTTCCAAAAAATCTGACTACACATGTACAAAAACTATTATTTTTCCATTTTTTAGAGTCTCAGAGATGCTGGAATTTAAAAAGATCTAGACATTACAATATTAGAATAGAGCCTCTGGTTTTGGTTACACCATAGTTATGCACACAGATTGCTGGGGTTTATTCTCTGCTTCTTCATAGTTTGTATTGTTTATTCTTATGCAAAATAAACATGTCAGTTTGAGTTGCATTTTTCACTGGTCCAATGCTCACAGAGGAAAAGAAAATTGGACTGTCTAGGCTAGCAGCTTCAATCAGTAGAATGTGAATGTTAGTGTCTTTCTATTTCACAGATGAATTAAAATTCAGAAACATTACTTTGAAATCCCAGAAAGTGCTATAAAAGTTAAATGTGCACTCAGAACAAGAAGAAACAATATCAACTTGCAGTCTGACATTCAATACTAAATTGCTTTATGGTCTGTGTTCTCCAGTTATTTTTCTTTTATTTCTAAACCTTTCTGATGGTTAAAAATAGGTTGATGAAAGCCAACGTGTTAATGTATTTCCCTGTACTGCTGGGCATGAATCACACCAAAACTCATTATTTTTTGTAGACACCTTAACTTCCTCTTCCATTCATTATTCGCACTCAGGCTGAATATTTTCCATTATTACAGTAATTATTATATAGACAACACTCACAATTCTTAAAAATGAATATGTTGTTCATCAAATATAAATGACATCATGGACCTGCCTATGCCTCATGGCTGCTATGCTGCTACTATGAAATTACATTTGCAAAAGTACAGCCAGAGCAAATCAACCTTGTATTTGGGGTGTACTTGGCATTTACAGGCAGCTATACACCACACCACTGATTGGTACAGCTGCAGTTATCAACCCAATACTAAACACCTCTCTAATTTAGTCTGCCTTCAAATTTCCATATATATTCGCACATAATTTTGTAGATCACATGTCAGTGTGAACTATGCTAGGGCAACAAGTGGTGATCTGGATGTATTTGTACAACCTGAATTGAAGCTCTTGGCAAGTTAAATGAAGATTAGAGTTAATGTTTATGAAAATAACTATGATATAAATGATAAATTTATAGTGCTTTCACTACTACTATATCCTCAAACATTATATTACATTAGAGTTACAGACAGATGATCAGTTATACCATGCTGAACAACATGCTGTGGTGCATTGTAATTATTCAGTGTTTCAGAAAAATAAATGTTTTTCAAAACATACTGTTCACTGAAGCTATAGAGCATAGTGTATTTACTTTGCTTTCAGCAATGTCATATGAAAGATTAGAATGATTTTGCCAGAAAGATGAGCTTCCTGTAGAGAGCATTTTGTTTCATTAAACATTCCATTATCAGGTTATGTTCACCAAAACATTCACTTTTAAAAGCAGCTTACTACAAATTCAGATTTTTTTTAAAAAAACCTGTAATAATATATATATATGGTAGAATGAAAAAGTCTGTTTAATTCAAAGTCACCTAAAGATTCACCTAAATATGAGTAAACAATGAGGCTGCAAGACTTTCTCTTTGCTATCTCCTTCATGAGTGGTAAATATATAAAAAACATTATTTTCATGGGGTTTTAATGGCAGGTACAAGTTTAGACTAGTACATCCCTGTCTGTATTCTATATTTATCAATATTGGTGTATTCAGAATTGAGTAGGGGTTTTTTTCAGTTTCCATTTCTGAGGAAAAAAATATTCTCATTTACACAAATGCAGTACTCTTAGTCCAGCTTCTACCAGTTACTACTGAGAATGGAGCAGTATTTTGTTTTGAAATTTTTTTTTGGAGGGGCAAAAGGGACATGTCATGAGATGCAAGCACATAGGTCTTGTGGAAGTTATAGTGTGTGTCTGAAGAATCACTCTCTCTGTATTACTTAGTTTCTAGTCTCCTTAAGGGTATAAATTACTACAGCAAACGTCAAACAAAGTCTATGTAAAACACTGTTCTATTGTCAAACCAATTAGATTCTAAGCACAACTCTTAATTTAGATTAAAAGAAAACTGACATAACTTATTAGTGTTAAAATTTCTTTTGTACTTCCAAATAAAAAAACCCTTTAATGCTGTCTTCTACATAGGAGGAGTGAAATTACCCATACCTTATGCAGGAGGAGGCCCATTGGCTGCTGCTAAGATACCCATGGCCTGATCTTCCCTTTAACAAGGTGAATCTCTGCCAAGATCAAACTCAACAGAGTGGATCCAAGACAGACCCAGACTCTCCAGCCCCAGTAGCACAGCTGTCTATATGTCAATGGAGGATTTATACAAGACATTCTGTTCTGCCTCCTATCTCTTCTCCATCACTTCTCTTTCTTCAACCAAAATATGCCCCATTAATGAAGGAACACAGGATAGATTGGGTTCAGACCAGTCATCATTGGTACATCAAAGAAACAGCAAATACATAGCACTCTGTGGTATCATGGTTGCCACTCAAGTGGCAAGAAAAACTGAGTGAAGGGAGAGAAACTCATCAAGATTAGGGTCTTGGCTTTGTCAAGCAGAGCTACATAATAGAAACCGTAAGACTAGTATGAATGACATATGAGTGGGAATTTATGTATGTAGGACTCCCAGAAGGAATAGTGGAGGAAGCAAAAGGAGATTCATGGCACATAGGTTAGCAGGTCATCAAGATCCCAACACATTTACATGTGGCTTCTCAGGACACTTAGCTCAAGAAAGCGAAAGTAGCCTAAAAAAGACAGGACAGAGCCACACTTTAGCAAACAACTGACTAAACCAAAGTGCAGCCTGAAACCTTAAAGAGACAATGACAGGAAGATAAAGAACAGGACTGAGGCCATAAGAGCCCAAGATAAGGCAAAAAGGTCAGAGAGTAACCTAGCAACATTTTCCAGTGACTCACAGAGGTATGGGGTAAAGAAAGAAAAGATCACAACCACTATCAGCTCCTAAAAGTGTGCAAAAGGCACCTCTAAGACCATCAGGTGGTTGCCAACTTAAGAACCCAGAGGATAAGAAGAAGACTGAACAGCTGGCATCCCTTGCTCTTTGGACATACCACCTGCATACACACTTCCTGGTGCTCAGCTGAATGTGGGTTTGAGAGAATGGGTTAATTCAGAAAGCACAACAGAGAAAGAACACTAATCAGAAAGAAAAGTTATTCTTAACTGAGGACCCCCAACCTGCTGCCTCTGTTGGGGCTCCCTAAAGAGTCTCTTGTGATACAGATCTGCACTGCCCTGGGGATCTACCCTTGCCTGATGAAGCCCTGGCTGGTCTCCAGCAATGTCACCACTAAGGGACTAGAGTGCAATTCAGAAAATAATGGAATTATTGGCATAAGTTAAAAGCTGAAAGCATGCTAGGAATGAGCAAAGGCCATGGTTATGCATTGGACGGCAAAGCTACTTAAGGTCATGTACAAAGAAGAACAGAAAGTTTTTGTGACTCACAGTAAGCAAACACCACTGTCTAAGTAAAAAGTCAAGCTTTCTTAATGAGAATGACTGAAGACTTTAAAATACCACTCTGTCATAGAGGATAGAGTGAGATCTTTACTTGATGTGTTCTAATAGGAGTCACTCTGTCAGATAATCATCCTCTATACCCTGGGGTAATTTTACAGTTCTGACACTATGTGATTATTCAAATATAATGTAGAATTTACTCCCTATTATCTCATTTGTGAGAGTCATGTAACCTGAAAACTAAGGAAACTGAATACAAACTGCTGGCCAGTGCTCTGCAGTTCTCATCTCCTGTATGTATCTATTTTTCAACTGTATATCTGTAATTCTCCTTTTAAGAAAAGTTTTGGGAAATTATGGTCTTCATAACGTAAGTAAGTAAGTTAAATCCATGATATTATTTTGGAACCAACATTTTCATGTTCTAATTCAAGCTGAGCTAAACTTTTCAGTCATGTATTGAGTTTTCAGATAGGCAGATTCATTATCATTGAAGTTATTTAAAAACTAATTTAAAATTGTTGGCATTGTTTTAGCTGGGAAAAAAGAAGTCATTCTCTATCTTTTTAAAAAATAAATAGCTTTTTAATTTCAAAAGGATTTTTCAATGCTAAACTTTTAATTTTATGTAATATTTAACTTGAAACTGAAACAATTTTATCTCCCATTTTTTCAGGAAGAAAAGTTTATTTCATAAGAAATCCAACTTCTATTTTTATGCTAACATAGATGTAGACACAGGGGAAAGGGGCACAGCCGTGCCAAAATATGGTGATGTAGTTTGCTACTTTTTTTTTTTCTCCCCCAAAAAAGGAGGCTGTGTTCTTTGTTTATTTTTTTTCCTTGTTTCTCATATTTTCCATCGTTTCATGGACATTTTTATCACCAACAACAGTAATTTGGTATCACTAGGAAGTACTAGGGTAGAACACAGATTTTTAAATTACAGTATAAACAGATCTGTTTGTAAGTTCGTAATGGTATCTTCTGAGATGGAAATAGATGCTCTACTATTTAATCAAATAAATAAATACTGCTGCATAAATTTGACTAGACGTGCCAGTTAACTACTTTAGGAAAAAATATTTTATACAACAGCTTCTAAGCAAGAGGTATTGTTTTTTCTACAGGAAATAGTAACCTATTCACAGATATTAAGAAACTCTTGATTTCTTATGAGACATCAAAACATTTTCCCTTCATAGAGTTTCAAAACTATAGAATTCTAACTATTGGAATAATTTTATTTCAACCAACATTTGCTATGCTTCTCTTGTAGAGGTTAAATTGATGTTTGTACAAATTCCTGACATATAGCACATCCATAGCTGTAGGACCACAGTAAGAAGTATATGGAGCAGATTTGTTTGATTATTGGATGGTTTCAACAATCAATAATCTGAACCACAGGTGAAAATGCATAAACCCATAATTTTTCTTTCATCAAATTTTGAACACATTTAGAGCAATAAAGAAAAGAGCATGGATAGCAGTACGCACGTCTGCAGGGAAGAAATGTCACGCACACCAACAAAATCTCCCTTTTGGTTTTACCTTGTTTTGGGCTTAGAGTCAATGTGCCAATTTTTAGCTGTTTAAAGGTAAGCATCTTGCCTCAGCAGCTCTCTAGGAATTTTGAGTAGTTAATGAATGAAGAGAGGCAGGCTCCTCTTAGGATGGTTCATCTCAACTGACATCTAGTTGGAATGAGATGAATCATGTCCCTTGGGGTACCCTTCTTTCACTTGTGGTTAGAAAAGGAGCCCATAATACAAGCTTAGGTAAGATACTTACTTTTCAGACACCTAAAAATATGTGCATCGATTCCCCCATTTGTCATCTAAAATTATAATTCTATCCTAGAAACAGAAATGGACTTTTTTTTTTCTCCATTTAGCAAACTGGCAGCTGTACCTTATCAACAATGAGAAGAACGAACTGAAAGATAGTGTACCTCGAGTGAAGGGGATTAATAGGGCATCATCAGACACTGAGTTGTAGTTCTGCTTCTGCTACAGCCAGCCAGGTGACCACCACAGCCAAGCCAATTAGCCTCTTTGTGCCTCAGTTTCTTTATGTGTTAAAAAGGCGTGGTGGAAAGATAATGGTATTGTACATTAATTTGAGATTTGCAAGCACTATTATTATAGCTTAGATTATAGAAGTGCTATTATAGAAGTGCTATTATTAAAGCTAAGGGTGTTTGTGCATCAGAAATCTTGCTAACGTTAATAGAGTTGTAGGAGATAGTACTTGTGAAGTATTAAGGGCTGGGTAGTAACTCAAACTTTCATACCCCTATAACTCATTCATAAAGGATTTTAGTGAAAAACGTTAGGATTATTCAACTTTAAGAAGTACAGGTTACATATCTGCTAGACAAATGTTAGATACTAAAAGTTACCAGGTAGCAATGACTGGCATTTTTAACAGTAAGGTTGAAAAAATGCAGGATTTACATTTTCAATAAGTATTTGTTCTTTCAATAGCTTTGTGAATAAATGATGCAGGATTAGGCCCATAATTATGGCATTCTCTGTAGGGTTCTCTAAAAGAAATTTGAATACACAATTACTGAAGCTACACTGTACATTCAGGATGTGATGGTGATTATCTGGCAGCTACAGATCTAATCAACTTACATGGGTACTCACATAAGATTTTAAAAACAGGCCTTATTGCTTTTACCGTAACTGTTATTTATATTATAATATAATAATCTTTTTTATTATATTAAAATAAACTTTTAGACCTCAAGTCATAGCTTAAGAACTTGATATGAGAAACAGCGTCCAGGCGAAAACAGAAAAAAACGATCTGTGAAGACCAAGAACTAATCAACTCCATGCCAGATAGGGTAGGAGAGAAGCTATAGGAAAGGAGCAAAGTACTAAAATAGTAACACAAGTATCCTCCTATTTGACTGTTCCATACTGGTGGGTTTTGCTATTGCCATCAAATTCTGATTCAAAAGTTGGATGTACATTATTCCCAGGAGACATAAGGAGCACTTTTTTTGACATGTGCATGAGTTCCTTCTTCACGGCAGCTTTGCAATAATAATTTCAATAGCAAATCCCTTACAGCTGCAGGTTCTTGGAGGGAACTTATATGATAAATGTGTGGTTCTTTTCTGTTGTTTTTAATAGAACTAGAAAAACTACTTAGTATTATCATAGGCAAAAATAGCTTAAATTGTGAATGCTAGCTGGAGGCAGATAATAGGGTGCAAGTGTGTGTGTACGAATGTTTGAAATTGAACTTTTGAACTCTCAGGAAGAAGTGGCTACTTGCTAACTGCAACCAGTATGATCCAGTTTGAAATACCGGTAACACCTGGACTAAAGGAAAGGGACCCTTCCCAAGTGCTCCAGTTAATAATGAGAAATGAGACAGAACTGCCAGTTAGCAGACTAATCACACGATGTGCTTCTGCACATAAACAGTTTTGATTGAGGAAACTGGGGGGCTAGGGGGCCCAGAAAGAAGAGGAGGTCCTTAAAAGGAGGGCTCCCAAAAAGAAGTGACCTTGGAAAGGAGAAGGGGGCCTGGAAAGAAGAAGGTGAAGATCCTGGCTGGAGGAGAGATCTGGGAGGTGGGGCAGACCCTGGAGATCCAGGAGATGGATGGAGACGAGTGCCAGGGGCCACCCAGGGGCCATGGAAGGGGATGCCTGAGATGGGCAGGCGCGAGCAGTGGCACAACAGGAGCCAACGCGACGTCCTGCCCAACCATCCCAGGAAGCGGGTACTGGAAGGGAAGGTGGGAACTCCTGAACGTGGTGCTGGGCTGGGAGTGAGCGAGCACGAGAACAGGGCAGGACAAGGACTCTGCTTTCCTTTGGTATCAAACAAAAGTCCTACCCAGGTCCCCTGAGGGCAGGCATTCGTGGTCTCGCATGTGACAAGTAGAGGGCAACTAAGGACAAACCAGTCAGAAGAACTGATCACGTTATATTCATTGCCTGCTGGCTTTAGTAATCTAATTTATTTATTTATTTATTTATTTATTTATTTTAAAGCCTTGAAGATAAGGGCAAATTGAAGCTAGCTTTGGCATGTGTACTGATTAGCAGCAGCTTCTGTTTCCTCTCATGATCTACACTAAAACAAATGATCTCTTACCAGACAGTCCTTGTATACTTGTGTGGTTTTTGTGATCACCATTAACTGAATTCACCATGTAATCATCAGGAAGACAAACAAAGCAGGTGTATGATACCACATTGCCCTACTGATAACTATAGCTCTAGGAATATTATTCATGCCCCTCCAGGGAAAGCTGTTTCCCCAGGCGAAAAGCTGCTGTTACCCCAAGGATGACAACAGCCACAAGAAGGCCCTGCTTGCAGCTGATGACAAGCAAAAGGAGGACAGGGCTGGTAGTTTCAGGGTTCATTTCCAAGTCTCCTGAAGGCACTTTGGAGCTTTTCTGCTGAAGTAATGGAGTACATACAAACTTATAGGGAATAACACAGCCTATGAGATCTGGTTTAAGACTTCTTGGGTCAAAGGATGAGGAGTTGGAGGAGCTTGATGAAAGGAGTTGGAGGAGCTTGATGAAACCGTGGCTAGGTAGGGGCAGGGAAGGTGCTGGAAGGATGTGTCCCCAGCCTGAGTGCTGCATGCCGGTGGTGTGGTGCAAGCACCTGTCCTGCTGCTTCTGCTGCTGTGCAGCAATCAATAATTGCTGCCTATACAGGCAACCTCTCGCCCCGTAGCAACAACAGTAATGAGCCTGTCTATTTTGATGTTCCCAGAGTCTCAACTTAGCAAATACACACTAGCCCTACAACAATCTCTGCCCCTATTTCTTAAAACTTGTGTGTCTTAATTACACATCAAAACTACATTTAAACACCGAACCGTTACTGAATTCTCAGCACTGCATCCTCACTTTAGCTTCACTGGGTATTGCAATGGACTAGTCTCCTTCAAAAACATGCCCCAAGTGAGATATCGAGTATTATTTTTAAACTGCCAAATATAAGTGTTAAACTGACATTTCAACTCTGTAGACTCAAGCTCAAATGTGTGTTACCGGTCAACAAGCACAAAGGAGTTTGATCATTTCACTATTTAATCTTTTAAGACTGCTTTCATTTCACCAAAGCTATTGTAGAGGTCAAAATCTTTTTCCCAGGACTGATATATTAAAATTACTAGTGTCAAACAATGCAAGAGAGTGAAACAATCACCTATGCTTCTTTACATCAAACCACTAAATATTCTTTCCCAGGCAAAAGGAGGAAATATAGGTGTTGTATTTAACTGAACAAAACCTACATATTTTCTTTCTTCTAGGGAAAATTTAAGCAAAAGCGCCCTTCCCTCAAAACTGAACAATTACATCTGTGAAATATTGTGAATCAGTTATGTAACAATAGATGTAAATAAGGTAAAAATACACGTAAGCAGTAAAAAATGCCAGCTGAAACTATAAATCCCACAAACATACTGAATACAATAAAAGAGTAAAGCACAAATGATATTGTATGCTTTAGAGATGAAAGAGTTTGAACAATTCTCCTTGGGTAAAAAGTATCCAAGGAATTGCTAAATTGCCTATCAACTCATCACCATTTCAAAGGCATTTCTTTGTCTTCACCAAAACTAATAATTATTTTCTCTAAAAGTAATGAACCAGATTCATCTAATTTGATTATTTTTTACAGATGATAATAAATATTGTCTTGAATGTATACAACAAATTTGAAAGAAAATAATAAAAAGCCCGGTCACTTTTCCCAGTTCATTCCAAAGGCTCAGAGGCAATAGAAATATAATTGCTAATTGTATTTCTTCTTTGCCAGTTGCCTGGAGGCCTGCAGGACCACTCCTAATCATACTCAGTATCTCTCTCTTCACAGGCAGATGAAAAGAACTGAACCCATAATGCATCCTGGAGACCTATAAATGCCAACTGCAGATGGAAACTTGGTTTTATTCACATACGCACCTCTTCAAAGCATGTGCTTTTACAAATTGAAATCCATCAAAATGAGCGTGATTTTACTTGTTCTTCCACTGAATTCAGTGACAGTTGAGAACTGGGCATGATGTCCAAATTGCATTTCCAATACTATTGCTCATGTTCTAGCTATGGATGATGCTACTGGGAGGACAGGCTCAAACAAGCAAAAAGAGATACTGCGTCATACAACATATAGTTACTCTGTGGAAGGCCATTATGTTTGAAGTCTAAGGGTAGACTAGACAAGGGCATGCCGCAAAAATTCCCCATGGATTACTAAGTAGAAGACACCATGCTGTACACTTGCCTAGGGAGTTCCTGATTCATATAGTCTATGTCATAGTCGTATATATGACCGTATGACTACATATATGACTATACATGTGTATGTGTCGTGTACAAACATATATAATCACACAGACACATACATACGTACATCTATACAGGTATCACAGATATATATGTTTAATTTACTGTTTCTGGGACATGCTAGATGGTTCATCTGATCAAACAGAAATGCTAATGGTTTTTTACCTGTTTTGCTTTCTGAAGTTCATGACATACAATCAGGTCATCACTAACAGCTTTTGCAGGAATAACAATTGTTTGCAGTATTGTTCATTACAACAGCCACTGTACTGGTGGTGGTATAGTCCAACTCCTTTTTGGTAATGTACTTTGTAAGTGTACACATGCTGATATAAACCCCGTGGGCTAAAGCAATACTTTGTTGACATAGTCATGATTTCTACTAAGAGACATAGCTATGTCCATGGAGCTATAGCAGTAAACTTGTTTAAGGATGGTCTAGAATAATCTATCTCACTTTGTCAAAATAGCTAGTTAAATTTCACCTATAAACACATCAGAGCATTAGGTGCAATAATTCAGTCTCATGTGTTGTTATGTTGCTGAAATCGAGGAAGCTGTGTGATGACTCCAGTTCATAAATTTAAAGCCAGCAAATACAGAAATCCTTGTATTACCTATGGGGCTTAGTAAGTCTTTGCCTCTAAACAATGCATATTACATCCCAAGATATATGATTAAGCATACTGAATTAGGAATTGATAGTGTGAAGCATTAACAAATGTAAGTAACAGGCCTTTACAGATCCTTTGCGAAAGCATTCCTGTATAGCATTTAACACATTCAAAATTTGGGATGTGGGGGGTTGTCCATTAGGTGGCACCAAATTTTTCCATATGTATGGAAACTGTAGACAACAGAGAGAAGCGTTTATCTGCTAGTAGCTGTCAGGTGCTCTCCCAGCTAGTCTCCATTCAGAGACAGAACCTCTGAGATGGCATTGCAGCCCGTCAGCGTGCATCACTGATGGGTGTTCACCCAGATAGGGGACCGTGTGCTTCAGCCCGTGTTTAACTACCTGCTTGTCTGCTATAAAGCTGTTTTTATCATATCTACCAGTCTGTCTGCATCATACTCAACAAGGGTCACTGTGGCACTTGAAGATATTTTCAGTTCCTTCTTTGGCTCTTCACTCTTTCCTAAACAGTGGGAAGTGTTTTTCTTGTCTCATGTTCTCTACAGCTACTCAATCAGAAGAAAGCCCCTGCTTTTCAACTAATCAGTCAGCTTCCACTGTGTGAATTGCAGAGCTATTACTATCACTGAGATAGGCTGATATGCTAAGAATAGTACAGTGGTCTGTGAGTAAGATGGAAGATTGCCTTTTCTTTCTTTGGTATTGTCTAAGACTAAAACTGTTTCTACTTTCTCATTAGCACCAGTCATGAAAGTCCTTTCCCAGAATTTTGCTTCCTTTTATCCTTTCTTTCACACACATCTCAGGAACTCTCAGTTCTCTCTAATCAGTCACTTCAGACCCATTTGGAAAGTATACTCAGTAAACATAACACAAAACTTTGCTTTATTTAGATGTAAGTCAATGCTTATTTCTATCTAGCAGTCCCAAAACTGTCTGTATGAGCAGCAAATGTATGAATGATATGGATTGATTCCACTTCACCCACACTATGACAGAACTAATTTAGCAAGCTCGGTGCTCACACAGTGATGAACGTTGCCTGGAATGACTCATTTCCTTTACTGTGTCATCTTAAAGGTTAATTTCATGGGGTTCTATTCAGCACATTATCTAGTAACTAAGAAATAATCAAACCTTCTATTCATTGAGGTGACGAGTCAGCACTGCTAAATGGCACTGTCATTGCACTTGGGCAGGTAAATGGTACTCACCTTTCCCATGCAAATAGATTCTAATGATGAACATGTACGATGAACATGAACGATGTACATGGAAGTTTGCTTTTCACCACATTGCTTTCCACACAGTTGTAGAAACCCTTTGCTCTAACACTAACCAGATTATCCTAATGTCCTTTTTACCTCCTGCCTGCTCTTTTTTTACTTTGTGCGTGCCGTAATGTAGCTAACGTGCAGCCTAGCCCTCCATCATAGGACTGTCCCAGTTTACTGTGCATTTGCAATCTGGTTTGTCTGCACATGAGCAGTGTATAAGCTCACAGGCCTGGGCTAAGGCAACCTTGGTGCTGTTGTACCAAGCAGCAGTTGTTAGGAGTCTTCTCCCAGCTCTGATGAGAAGTGCTCAGAAAGAGGGATTGCCTGAGACCCCACATTGCTTCTGAAAACTGAACCCTCAGAGAACAACAAGGCCTGTGTGCAGTACCAAAACCAATCCTGCTTGTCTGGGTACGTATCTTGGAAGGATATTCCTGACATGCTTTCTCCTGACCTGGGCTGGTTTGGGATGGGAAGGGAGCAGAAAAGTAGCACGTGAGCAAGTAAGAAGAATCCAAACCTCTTCCCTGTGTCTCTAATTGCCAGTTTCTTTTTGTAAATGTACATCTCTGGCTTTCTACTCTATCCCTGATGGCCTTTTAGGAACAAATTTATGAAAAGAAAAAAAAAAAAAAAAAAAAACCAACAGAAAATCCTTTACACTTCCACAGACTAAGGAACAACTGTAGTACAAGCATTACTGCTGGATGATTGTACAGTTCTTTCTCATCAGACAAATTACATGTATCATCTTTAAGGCCTTATGGACTTTTAAAGACTTAATACTTCTCAGTTATTAGCATGTCCTTTTGGTTTGGCAGCAATGAGTCTCCAAGGAAATGTCCCTTACAGTCACAACTTGCAGGTATATGCATAACATTACACAGGTAGGTGGATAAAGCTCATTTTAGATCAAAGAACATTACTATTAAATCAAATTATTAATATATTTCAGTGGGATTCTTCTTGGCATTCAGAAGTAGACATATCTTTGTACATTATTAGCAAACTTCATCACCAAAAATGCAAAGTATTTTCTCTGTATTTCCTTAATATCAGAAGGCTGACACTTTTTTCACACCGTTTTCATGTGAGATCTTATTATTACTCAAACTGTTCAAATCCAATTCAAGACCTA
This sequence comes from Mycteria americana, assembly GCF_035582795.1. Lineage (NCBI taxonomy): Eukaryota > Metazoa > Chordata > Aves > Ciconiiformes > Ciconiidae > Mycteria > Mycteria americana. Next base: position 10,974,258 of record NC_134365.1, on the reverse strand, counting down.
AATGAATGTGTAGAGTCATTCTGCATGTTCTATTTTGGACTAACAGTGCCTGCATCCAAAGAGAAGAAGGATCAATATGTTATAAACATATGAATAAGCTACTTCTTAATTTGCAAATGTTTGTCACGTAGCAATACACTAATAAACAATCCCTTTTGTGAAAGTCAATGTAAAACCCCAAATTTGAAGAAAATTCAGCTGGAATGAGCATCACGGTCCTACAATGGCTGGAATGTTCTACAGTTTCATTGGAAATAATTTTTAAGAAGGCTACTGCTTCATAATTAGGTGGTTTGGGGAATAACAGAGACATGTGCAATAATGCCAGGAACAAAAAATACAATGAGGTCATCAAGCAAGAAGAAGTTAACTGCTGAACTTCTGCAATTCCTATTCATGTCAGCTGGGGGAGAAACTGCCCAGCACCTTTGACTTTTCCTTGGCACTTTGCAACATATATTCCTATGAAAACAGCAGATAAGAACTTATGAAGAGGATTGACTTGAGCTGTTGAAGAGGAAAATCACTAAATAGAAGTGTATGCCCAAGAGCAAAGGCTACAAAATCACAACACGTGCTTTAATTGTACGTCACATGGCAATGCTTAATGAGAGATGCCAATGTCACAGTTGTCACTTCCGGACTTTCTCAAAATTCATTAATTTTTGCTTCACAACAAAGTTTTAATAAAGTTTTATTAAAGTGTTAAGCTTCCTAAAGTCTTAATGGAAATTCCCTCATTTTTATAAAATGTAAATATATATTAAAGTGTAATATATTTGCCCAATATCAAATTTAAATGTATAGATAATACACTTCCACCTAGTTACCCTGTATAGAGCCCTCAGAATTAGTCCTGTGGATGCCCTAGCATCCAAAGAATTATTTTCAGACCCTTTCTTTTGATTTACTTTAACATAACTGACACCCAAACCTTCTCACTGTGAACAGTTAGTGTGTGTCCTATGAGTGGTACATCTCTCGTGTTGCCATTTGTTACACTAATAATGCACAAAGAAGAGAAGAGTGAGCAATTAATTTTCATGTAATCGGTGTTGTGAAAGATGTCAGCCAAAATAAAAGTATATGAATGTTAAAAAAACCCCTTACCAGTATCCATAGAAAAAAAAAGACAGGAAATTTTACGACTGAGCAACATAAAACCAGATTTCACAGTGTAAATTTTTGGCACTATCAGATTCAGGGGACTACTTGCTACTTACTGGGAATGACATTATAACATTCTTTATAGCTACAAATCATGAAGGGATGTTGTGCCTCTGAGAAAGCCACGGCCACAATCAATATGGAAAATAGCAACTCACTGTTTTATCTAGGTTATTCTTCCAGTGAATATTTTAATGTATTTGTTCCCCTGTTCAGTCTTAAGTGTTTCCTACACTATATGGCATTGTTTCAGGAGAATTATTAATCTTAGCCTGCAACCGTGCAGTTCAGTACAAATGGCAATATAGTTCAGATCAACTATAATTCAGCTAAGACATGTCAATTGGCAATGTTTTGTTTGTTTTTCATGCAAGACGCACATTTAGAGAAGGTAAGGCTGTTATGGCATCCCTTGGAAAGAATAGGAGACATGTAACTTGTTCATGTTTTCACCTAGCACATAATTTACTGTATCTGTACTATCTGTCATGATAACTGAAAGCAATGGAATAAATCACAGGAAATTTAACACAGATATACTGGGAAATATACAAGAATTTGGGCCTTAACAACATCATTTGAATGCTTTTGAGTCTGTTGGTATGATCATACTTTTAGTGAAGACTACGTTAGCTTTTAGACTTTCAAAATACACAAGCTATCCTTTCATGCTTTTCTCCAAGTATTATGGAGAAAAGTACTAAAAAATGGTTAGACAGTGTTGAAATTAATATTGTGTAATGAATAATCAATAGTGGATGCTAAATTTTGCACTGAGGTTTTTAAATGGGGATCCAAAGGCTTTCATTTGCCCAGGACCTGGCTGCAGAATTTTCTTCTGTGTCCTCGCTTTAAATACCGAGTACAACAGGAAGCCTTCTCACAGGAGTGCAACATACTGGTTAAAGGCAAGCTGACAGTCAGTGAAGAACAATTCAAGATTTAACAATTTTATTTTTATTATTTGTTTTATTTATTTATTACGTATGTATTTTATTAGACTGGAATGGAATTCTACGTATTGCATTATTTCTAAAGTGTTCATAAATACCACTAGCGTAATGTAACGATCCAGATTTTATCTTTCTTTCCTGCTCCCTGCTACTGAGGCATTTAACTGATCATATACACACATCATCACAATGAATTTAAAGAGGGTGCTCCTTTAAATAAACAGCTGAGGGTCTAGATATTGTAATTTTATGTCTCAGGTTGAACTGGCCAGTATATGCCAGTGGAGATCTGGCCTCACAATAGCAGTTGCAAAATTGTGTATAAACAAAGATGGGACTAATTATAATTGAAAACTGTCGCTTTAAAAATCCTTTTCAATGCAATAAAAATCAAGACAAAAAAGTAGAACTTTCCCAGAAAGTGCCTTAACTATCACACTAAATAATAGCTTAGCGTTTATCATTTGGAAGGCAGACCAGCTGCAAAACAGAAAGCAAGATCCAATTCAAAAATAAAATGGACCCAACTGCCCATCTTTAATGGAATTTAATAGTAAGCAGCTCAATTTCAAATACAGCTCTTCTTAGAAGCGGAAGTACCTGAGCAACTGAACATCAACTGTATTGGGAAAGGCCCAGAATCAAGGTTTCCTATTCCCTTGGCAGGTACTGAACCACTACGTTTTCACATAAAAGCAGTCAGGATCAGCTACACCATATATGTGATGACTTGTAAATATTCTTAAAATCTACATGTTTCAAATGCGGTGTGAACCATGACACATACACTGTGTCCTGTCAGAGACTTAAGTAGGGCTCAGACCCTGGAGAACTTAGTTGCTATCTGCCCGCGTCTGCCAGACACCAGGATCAGCACTCTGAGACCTCTTTGCCTTCAGTTTTTTTACATTTTATATCCTAGTTTGCTTCTGCTGTTACATCCAAGAAGAGGAAATGTGAGTACAAGTTGACCTAAAAGTGCTCATTCTACCATGTATTGTTCATGAAATCTGATCTCCAATATCCAAAGTAAACAGTTATTACTGTAAGATTATTACTGTCTTACTGAGTTAAATGTAATTGTCTGCAAAGCCTTGCATTTTGTAATCAGTTAGTACTCTACCCCCACAACCATCCAAATCGAGACTGATTCCATTTTTCCAGAAATGATAAGATTTAAGTACCAACAAAAGCAGTTTGAAAAGTTACCTAGAACATATTAATGTACCTATAAGGTAATTTTAGAAGTTTTCAAATGGACCATAAACCCCAAAGATCTTAATAGAATTCTGCTTGCTGCCGTATTTAGAGAGATATCAAACAGTTTTACATTCATTTTGAATCTGAGGCACTCCCACTACAAACAATGAAAAATAATACAGATTTCAACGAGTTCTGGCTCAAATATTTTAGGGTCTGTATAGGAAAAAAGCATAGCATATCTTCCTATTTTTCAGACAGTATTTCAGGCAATAAATATTTTTTAATTAGAAACATTTCAAAGTTGGAAAAGGTATGTTGTCAGTTATTTGTACCAAGGTTTAAATTAAATCCAGAGATCCATTTTGATTCTTTTTTAACAGGTTTTTTTTTCAAATGTTTTTTGTTTTGTTGTAATGTGGAACAAAAATAAGATTTGATACTCAATTTTTGCTTGATGAAATGATTTCAAGCTTTAGTCACTAATAATACAGATAATTTGCAAATCAGTATCTTCAGTTTCACTTATATTTTAAGTTGTATTATTACATTACAAGTATACTTTAAGTGGTTTTTTTCAGCCTTTTTATATGAAAACATGAAGTAACTATCTAATTTTACATGGTAGGCCTCAAATATGTACTGTAGTCAAAATGAGAAATCTGGATAAAGAATAATTATTTTTAGTGAACATTTTGCTCTGTTTTCTGTCGATATAATCACCTGCTGTTTTTATCTCAAAGAAAACTGAAGATTCCCATACAAGATTTTCCCAGCCATACCTTATGGATTATCTAATTAGGTTTTGGAATAGAACATGCTTCAAGAAATTTGAAATAAACTCTTCATGTAGTTTTTTGAGAGTGCTCATGGGATTTTTCTTTCTTTAAGGTGACTTCTAAAGCATTTTCTGTGTTAAGTTACATAATGTTCCTATGTTGTAATGTACTATATTGGAAAACCAATTGCTGAAAATTATTTTTTTGTTCTTCAGGTTCCTTTACCCTTTCAATTGAATAAGGAAATCATTGTCAGATCAGATTAGGTCAGAGCACAGTACAGCCAGTTCAGCATCTCCTCTGAAAACAGTTGATATCAGATGTTTCAGAAGTTGTTTAGAAAACCTTGGGAAATTCTGGAATAACTTGCTTACATGGTTTTTTTTTTTTCTTTTTCTTAAGTACCTCCAGAGATCGGTTGATTTAATTTAAGCAATTTAGGAAATATCTTGGTTTTCTCTATTTCCTCTCTGTCTACTACCCAATACTTATAGAAAACACAGGCTTTATCTATGTGAACATGTCACTTTAAAAACACTGAAGTGAAGCTCTGTGACCAAGCATTCCAAAATTGTGTCCAAGCCTTACATATTACCATGGTCAAAGTCCATCTAAAAGACAAATAATATTCTACTCTGAGACAAGCCACTTTCAGTAGTCTTTCTTTCTTCACAGTAAATTGATAATAATTGTTAATAATATTCCTTATAGTCTTGGAAGAACCAAATGTGCATACACCTATCTAGAAAATACTTTGAAATGACAAGTGATTAAAGAAAGTCTGCTTACTGCAGTATCTCATTTCACTGGCAGGAAAATGTACTGTTTGTAAGCCTCTTACTTCTGGGAAGTCTGTCTTGCAAACAGCTAACACACTGCCTCCAAAATATTCACTGACAGTGGTTATTTGTTTACCTGATTTGCAGCAGAACAAACCCTGACTGGCGACAATTCATCTCGGGCCTTGAATCTTTGCTATATTTTACATTAATACAGCACTCCGTGGAGTGGCAAGACTGGCCTAATAATCCTAGAAATCCAGATTTCAGGAATAGGATTGAAGGTTAAAATTGGTATGTGTAGAGGCAAAATGGTTTAATGCACTTTTTGGAATCCACGAGCAGAGGAAATTGTCCATAAGGACATAACTATATGTAACCTGTACTTCAAGATGACCCTCACTTTGATTTTGCCGGATTTTTTTCATACTAAAATCACATCAAACTGCTAGTCTGCTAGTTTCAGCCCGCAATAGTCTGTACAATAAGAAATGGAATTATGGTACTTTTAGCTTCCCAGTTCACTGGGAAGTCACTATCAAACAACACAGTTCAGTCATTATGAAAAAAGACTTTTTCATGCTGTAATAAGATTTTTCTTCTTGGGATGCCCATGTATGTGAGCCCAAATATATAATGTTCCTTAAAAAAACCAAACCAAAAATTCTTGGGTTTGTTTTATGAGATGTGCTCCAGCATGCCTAATGTAGGCACTCAGCATCTAAATTTGAAGTTGTTAGTGAGCCAGTTCTCCTAAAAGAAATATGTAAGTTCCCTATACAGTCAATGGAGACAGGAGGGTGCTTTTAATGACTTGCACTGGTAAGACAAACTGGCCTCAGTTTAGGTACCAAAGGATTTACATTTGTCTGGTTTCTTCGTAAATCTGCTACACGGAAGCCTGTCCTTGAAAACAGAAGACAAGAAACAAAGCAATACAGGCACATATTTTTGATGCTCCAAGTAGAAATTCATCTCCCTTTTAGCACGCACAGCAAGTAGTTGCTATGCAAAGGGGCAGGCACAGTTTCTATGTGTCTCCCTGCTTTTGTTATTTGCCTGTGTATCAAGTATAACATGATCTAGAGAACGTATCTCCTAGTCTCTCTCTTACAACCCCAGACAGACTGCCTTTGTTTGACTAAAGCTGTAGCTTTATCCCTGAACATCTTGGGCCCAGTAACTAAAACCATCTCTATAGCTGAGATACACCCCTGTGCCCACAGAGCTGGCTCTGCACTCCATCTTTTTCTCTCCAGCGTTGGCCAAATCAGAAAAGTCACAGCCTCCCCCTTGTCACCTCTGCCAGTGTGTACGGGGGATATAGACACAGGAAATACAACTGCATCTTCTTATAAATCTGCATCGATTTGATTTTAATACAGTGTTACACTGTTAAATAGTTAATGTCTGGCCTGCAACCATGTCTCTGATGTAAGAATGGACAGATCGTATTAAAAATAATGAAGGAAGGAATTAAACTCCTATGGTGACAAATGAACCTTAACACTACTCACAGTGTCAGACTAGAGCAAGAACTATGCAAGAAGAGTAAGTGGGGAATGACTGGGACCACATGGACAGGAGATGTCTGTCAATGTCAGAGGCAGAAAACCAAAGCACCCATGATGTGTATGATCCCAGAAGGGAGCAGAGAGCTGTATGGTCCTAGTGGGAGCCAAGAGGAAAGCTTTGTGGGCAGCCTGATGACAATGCTGCCTACTGCTGCTTCTGCTGTGCTCGGAGAAACAGGGCTTCAGGCACGTTCTCTGGGAGCAATGAGGACTCTTTCCAAGAAGCACCTGGATTTTCTTCCTAACGGGAACTATCCATCAAGGTCGTGAATAATAACAGCTGTCAAAAGCAGTGTGTCTGATAATTATAGCTCCACATATGTACTTTGTATATATGTATATACTCCACATATACATATGTGGATATGTATAGCTCATATATATCCACATATACATGTGTATATGTGGATATGTATATCCACATATACACATCCACATATACATATGTGGATATTTATAGCTCCACGTAAGTACTTTACAATAGCTAGTAGTGCTTTCTCATATGATCTTAGTGGAATGTTATTGAAAGCCAGTTATAACACCAATGACATTTTTACCAGTGAGCTTGACAATTTGTGTTATAAACCATCTGATGAATGCTTTTAGCCTGACCTTTGTGGTTGTTCTCCACCTCGCTGCCTCTGGAACGTCTAGTGACTGTGTCTGCATCTAGTCTCTGCTTGAAGCACCCAGGTTATTTTCCTTGTCTCTATAAATTAGACTTACTTATTTAAGACTAAACAGAAACTCCCTAAAGAGATATTTTCATGCAATTATTTATTTGTTATTAAGAATCCAATTTCCTGGTGCAATTTGTATGACAGGGCTTTTCCAGCAAAATAGATTTTCAGCAACAATTAGTTGTTCAAGGTATTTTCAGAGTTCTTGATCTTAAAAAAGGTATAATCTATACTAGTTTATGTGGCACATAACAGGGCTAAATGGAGTGAAAAATCTGTACCTTGTGTTATGCAAGAGGCCAGATCTTTACTGGTCCTAATATGAATTAATTTAATGCTTCTTTCTCATAGCTTTAAAAAATTTATAAGTGCCCCATAAGTTTTCTGTTATCTTCTGCTTTAGATTACTTTAAAAAGATCCTGAAATCTCAGTCTATACAGCTGCTCAACTACTTCTTAGATCCAAATTACCTCTAACAGCTATTTTCAGTGTTGATTTTTATTGCAGGAAAATTAAATATAGAGCAATTACAGTGCTAGGCAGAAACATTATAAACTCATATTACCTCCTTTATCTCATTAAAACAGGTATTCTAGGTATACAAGAAGTTTTCTAATGAATTATCCTTGTAAAATCCCAATTGTACCATTCTGCCACCATAAGATTAAACTAAATCTCCATAAACTAGACGCCCTATATTGTGAAGCAGGGAAAAGTATTATTTTCTAAGTGTGTTTCAACTGCCTCAAACAGATATAGTAAATAAAGTTGTGGACAGTGTTACAGTAACCAGCTCTCTCAGGTTTCCGTGTCAAACGTTCATAGTGTAAGTCCTTCTTCCCCCGTTTCCTTCTGTAAGCCTCACACAGGTGCTGAAACAATTCTCACTCCTTCTGGTGATTCTGATTTCCTTCTCATATCTCAGCAAACGGCCAAACTGAACTCTCAATACAACTCACTACCTACCATATTAAGAAGAGGATTGAGACCACTATCAGTGGGATTGCACATGAAATGGCCAAACCAGTGTGAGAAAGCTTTCTTCCTTCCTTGCTTCATTCTAACAGATACAAGGTTAATTGTAACATGTGATACACTTCGTTGAGGTGTCCTTTCTATTGCATTTTTAGAATAGACTTTCCTTTTTAAAAAAATTAATTTTGAAATATAGTAATTTTCTTATAAGCTGAATGCCCATAGCCACACTTAGCAAGAACGAAACTGCACATTTATTAGTTATTACTTATTTGAAAGAAGTACAAGGCAGAACAAAATACATGGATGAGAGGAGCACAACTACGCAAGTGAAGATTTACAGCTGATAGGGGGCATTTAGGAGTTTGTTTAGACTGAGTCCTTTCTAAAAAGCTTTAGGGCAAAGCTTTCAACCGAGCTATGGCACTGCCTGGTATTTCGTGCACGCTTCCTTTGATAAAGTCAGTTTCTGCTGGGACAGATAAACCTGAGCCTGTAGCCCAGGGGATATGTTGAGAGCAAGCTCTCCTCTCTTCTAACCCCACAGCATAAGCCTGGACAGCACAATAAATCACTAAGACTAATGCTCAGAGAACAGGATAAAGTTAATTCTTTGTTTTCTCTGATGCAGTAATAAATTAAAGCAGTCAAACTGCAAAATGGAAGTGCAGGATGGGAAGACTATTTCTGTTCATTTAAGACCTGATCCAAAGGTTTTTGAGAATTTTTCCTTCCCTTCCTGTGTTCCTTTTAATTTCTTTTCATCATTTGCCAGCTTCATCATGCTATCTACTTTCTGCCAGGAGTGCAATTACCAGAGGGACTCAAGAAGGGATGCTGGCTCTTCACTATCCCCAGCTTCATGGGGACTGGAAAATCTCTTTTCACTGTGATGCCCCGATCAATGTTTCTAATTTTAGCTAGCTAAACAGCAAGCAGCACTCACTACAGTCTTTTAAAACTCAGGAAGATCTGGTGCCTATCGCAATTCCCACCAACAGATGACCAAGATCAGTCAGTGTTACACTTAAGCCCATCTATAACTCAGGGATAAAAGCGAAGTGTGGCAAGAGGAGTAGGAGGAAGGATAGTGACTTACTGCTTCTGTTCTGGTTTTCCAACTGTTTAGGTGCCCATGACCATTCCAGCCACATTCCATTTTCCAAGCAACATCCAAAGCATGTCTATGATATGACAAGAGATAGTTTTGATAAGATGGACAGCTGTTACACATGCTATTGCCTGAAACTCGGCCTGGTCTTGTTATTCAGCACTTGATACTATCCAAACAGGCCCAAAAGTGCTTCAAACAAGCTGCAGAAAAATTGTTCTTGACACTTTCTTTCTGCTCCTTTCATGGACTCGTCAATAATCCAGTTGCATGCCCCACTGTTCTTCTGGGAGGATTTAAACCATGTGTTTCCAATGCCAGTAAATAATATGCTTTAAGATGACAAGGACTTAAACACTTGAAAGTTATGATTGAAAACTTATGATCTGAAAACATGTGAAGGGAACGTCCCTGGGGCACGGCTGAGGTGAAACAGCTTCTAGAAGTTGGCTAGATGGCACTTTTCCCTGAAGAAGTAAGAAAGCAGCTTGTATTTAAAGATGTTATTGCCCAGAACCCAGGAAATACTTTGCAGATTACACAGTGATGCTAATATTCCAACAGCCTCTATCCAACATTGCTTATGCCCAGATTCATCTTACTTATACTAGACAGACAAAGTACAGTTAATCATCTCCCCAGATTGGCCATCTCCTCTCTAGTCTGCTCATTAGCCTTATTTACATTCCCCTCAGAGGAAGCACTGCAGGTACTATAAATACTGAAGATATTTTTCTCCAGTTAATGCAGACTGCATGTCCTGGAAATAATGAAGAGCTGTAGTAATGACACTTGGACCTATATAGATGAAGGTCCCAGTGAGCCCTGGGTTCTTCTTCTCTGCCTTCAAAGAAATCTCTCAGTATACATTCTTCTACTGTGAAGCCTGAGGCTAGGGGATGCTTGAAGTGGGCTAGTTCAGAAGCCAAAGTCCACACCATGGGTGAGAGCTGTAAAGCATTCTGGTTAAGGCAGACCTCTGACAGGGCTTCCTGGGTCTGCCTCCCTCTTCAGAGAACTGAAGGTGGGGAGCTTGGCTGCTCTCTGAAGTCCATGGAGGTAATCTAAATAGGTCTTTCTCCTTTCTCCTATCACATTCTGGTTTGGGTGGAAAACAGTTCCACTAGATGTGGCCCTCTTTTGCCAGTCACACCATGATGTTTTGGTACACACCGTTCATCTCATATGTCAGTCCTGGTGTGGAAAGCTGTATGGTGGCAAGCAGTGAACAACATGTTTCTCCCCATATTGGCTTAATATCTGTGAGGAAGTGTTCTCTTTGACACCGTGGCCATAGTCCATGGCTTCAAGAGATAATAAGCTGTGCCATCTCATGAAAGTCCAAGGGAAAGCTCTTAGTTTCAACCTGAGGAATGATTCTAATGTTTCTTTGGTCTCCTATTAGGGCATTAGAGAGAGAGGGAGTGAGCTGTGCACTGAAGGTCTTCTTACAAAAGGAAATTATGACACTTGAATACGTAAGAATATGTAAGACTTTCTACAGAAGAAGGAAAAAAAGTGTATAAATAGGGATAAGAGGAATGGGAAGACTTCAGTTTTATTTCCTGAAGGCATCTTAAAGTTCTGAGATTGCACATTTTTCTAAAGATGAAAGAGAGGTCTGACATTCCCAATAAAGACCTACTCATTCAAAATACTGTCCTGAGAGGAACCGGCCTTGTGGCCTGGTGAACTTCCAGCACAATTAAAGGCAACCAACCAACTTTGAAAACTTACCATCTGCGTCTTAGCAGTTGAATCCAAGTCTAAAAGATATTGAGTACATTTAAGAACTTATCATCAATCTTCAGTCTTTGATGCTGAGGACACTGGATGTGCTTTTACCTAGTCTTGCTACCTGCCATCAGGCTGCAGGTGGCTCTTCTTAGACCACCTTCATGGTGTTTTGAGGAGCAATGTTTCTTGCATCCTAAGGGGAGTAGCTATTCATCTAGATCAAAACAAGCGCCTAAAGATTGGACTGAGGGGCAGAGCACCATTAACTACCACAGAACTCTCAAATGGCAGCGTACTTTCTCTTCTCTGACCTACTTAACAGCTTTAACAGTGTGGCACTATCTTTCATTGTCTGTATGTACATCAGGTATTTTTTCTTATAATATTATTGGACCAGCTTCAAAATGGGGAAGAGTAAAACATCCCTGTGTGATGAATATTTTTATTAAATTATAAAATTCAAAATTCAGCTGAATGTAATTGAATAGCATGTCTCTTTGCTAGCACAGACTGTTTATATACTAAAATTCTACAGTGAAGGTCTGTAACTCATAAGGTAGGTGGCATTCTTCTATGTTATGCTAGAAATGTTACATTGTTATATTTGCTATAAAATAGAAACTGAGGGTGCTATTTTAGTGTTTTTAATACTAAGAGTTTTTGTCTTTGCTATATATGATTTTCCTATTTCTAAGTTTGGGAAGATATTATTTAAATGAGGCATACATATCAAAAATAACTATGCACCCATAAAGCCTAGGACAAGTTAACAAAAATCTGATCACTGTCATGGTTGCTGTTGAGTGGAGTGTCAGCAAAGGCAGTAAGATCACCACAAATCAAGTTCACCATTAGCTCTTAGACCATGCAGGTTCCCCAGAGTTGCCAGGAGACCGGAAAGTCAGGGGATCTCTTCATCTTGGTGAATGTCAGCTGGCTTAAGCATTGCAACACAGTATGCCTGGCTGATTGAAAACTTGGAACAAAGACACCCATGGTTCACCAGTTCCCAGGATCTCCAGTCAGCCTGCTGAAATGGTCCAATGAGAAAACCTGAATGCTGAGCTCATCCAGCAAATTTGTAACAGTTGGTAACACACATTAATATTTTATTTCTGCTCTTTGCTCTAGGTTGTTCTGTTTCTGAAAAATGCTGGAAGTAGAAAATGCCATTCACCTAGTAGATTTACCAGGTGGAATATAACTGAACTGTTTCTGTCAACACGAGAGGGAGCAGAGACACATCTATCAAATTGACATAGTCCCTGCACTTGATAAACTCAGTGGAATGAGTCTTCCACCTCCAGGTTTTGTAATGCCAATGAGTGATGAATCAGAGATATTTTTGACATCTAAAGCAATTCAAGGTGAGAGAACCAAGATGACTGGTATTTGCTAGTCAGAACTATAAATAAACTTTTCAGCACTAAGACTCCTCCAAAGCTATTTAAATAGGCTAAAATTTTATGGATTGCTATTCCCTAAGGAAAGGAAAGCTCTCTGTATTTTAAAGTGTGTCATTTCTTCATAGATGCAGTCATGCAGACAGCAGGTAGAACTTTGCCGTCCTTCATAACCAGAGTAAATCTATCCTTGTTCCTTACACTATTGATAGAAATTTCAGACCTGACACAGTGTTTTCTGGTTTTAGAATTAGAGGAATTAATTAAGTTGATGGGACTTTTCGCAGTGAATCATGTTCTTAGAAAGGCTAATGAGTCAAGATATTAGCTTGCAATGAGTATATTATTAGTTGATGACTAGTTATATACTCTAATTTGAAGTTGCATAGCATTTCAGCAGAAAAAGTGACTCATGATTACTATACAAGTTATTAATATATAATTGTCATTTACAGATAATGACATATAAAGTTTTCTGTCTGTGATGTGAGAGACAGCAAGTAACTTGAAAAAGAAATGAAGGCTAGCCTCTGTTTTCAGACACAAGAATATCAGAAATACTGGTAACATTAGTAGTTTGGCTGGATTTACACAGATCAATATGAGAATGATTGAAGACATCAATGGATTTTAGCACTTCCGAAGAGTAGAGATTAAATGTGCATCAGCCATATTTCCATTAAAACAAGCAAACAAAACTAACAGTGAAGTAGCCAAATATTTTTTGTTGATCTATGATAGCCATCTAAAATAACATAAAAAGTAAACTAGATATAAAGGCATGATTTAAAAGGTAAATGACAGTAAGCGGAAGCGTTTGTCTAGTATGCTATAGTAACGGTACATTCTGCAGAAAGCACTTTTTCTCTCTGACAGAACATTTAACACATCAATAGTAAAACATATTCTGGGACGTTGTGTGGACAAATTCTACAGATTAAGTAGAATATAGTGATTTTAATGGAGTTGATTTATGCCAACATACCCAAGTCTACAGATACTTTTATAAAGGTCAGATCAGAAACACAGTTGATCATATGACGGGAGAACGAAACAAAGGAATAAATATTTTACTATCCTGTTCATCTTTCTATAAAATATGAATAAACCTTCAAAATACATTATATGAACAGACAGAAAAGCAAACTGCCATGTCTGAACTTCTCCTGTAGTTATTGTAAATCCAAAATGTTCTTGATCACTGCTAAACTATACCTCTATGGTGAGTGAACAACTTCTTTAAACCTCAATTTCCAGAAAAGTTCCTGAGAAGAGAAACCAAAAGACTGGAGATAATTCTAAGCAGTAATTGCTCATCGTTTTTTTTTAAATGCCCAGTCTCAGTGAAATATTGAATAACCACATTCTCCTCTTTACCTGCTTGGTACTGAAACAACGCATGCATGATCTAGCACAGCTATGAAAGACCTACTCTTTTGTACAGAGGGAGCCAAAACAAATACTCGCTTCAAAACAGAATAAATTAAGGTCAAACCCACAATAAATTAAGATCAATTCCTTCATCATTCGTGTCCAATAAATAACACTATTCTATCATTTGATGGCTGAGATAGTACCCATTAAATATGAATTGCAGAATCAACTCTATAGGGAAAAAAGGAAGATATTTCTGTTGATACATCATTTCGTCACTTTAAATTGACATCGATGTCAGTGTATGTGCATCTTTTTATGTGTGTCTTTAAAATACTGGCAAAGAAACCACCAAGGATGTAAAAAGCAGCAGGGAAAACATGAATGAAGGTGAGGCTGTTTTGTAATACCCACAACATATTTAAACTATTCTTTGTGAATACATTATTTAATAAATTTACTCAGATTTTCTCTCTGCAAAGTACTTTTGATTTAGTTTTGACTTCTGTTGCCTGTTTTCTATTCAGAAAACTTCTGTGAATTGAATTCTGCCTGGGAGAACTATTCTTCCTGCTTATCTTCTTTTTTTTTTTTTCTGGATATCTGCTTTTATTAAAGAAATAAAAATACTTAGTTTAATTAATTAGAAACAAATGTGTTATATTTTTGTTCCTGGATAAATTGGCATTTCTAGTGCATACAGATATTCATATGAAAAAAGGAAATAGAAAATAGTTACACAGAGAAGGGGCAATTTATGTCATTATGGATAGAAATAAATTGTTATTAGACAGAATTATCACATTTGTAATAATCCTAGAAAATTTAATGATAACTAGGTTGAATTTATTTCACCTAGCTTTATTTGCCTAAAGGATGATGTGTAGTATAATGCAGTCTTAAAGTCAATTAAATGAGGAAGACACTCCCAGTTCTTGAAACAGAGGTCTATGGTAGAAATCAATTGCCCATCTGTAGATGCTTCTTTTTCTCTGTTGCCTGTTGAGGCAGGTTGGATGACTATCTTAAACTGGCAAACTAAAGTCAGGTCAGATAAATTCAGTCAAGTCTGACTTTAGGGAATTTCAAAAAAAGTTAGTGCATGTCACTGAGAGAGACCTGGACCTGTGATTCATTTACCTGTGCAACTAAGAAATGTAAGTAATCCCAAACATAGGTACCTAGATGATTAAGCCAGGTTAAAGATCTTCAAACAGCACATCCATGATATACGTTGATGATATTACATCCATGATATACAGTTGGACTCTAGACATATTGTCGTACCCCCCGTATAGGCAGCATGTTGGCATATATTACCGAAGACATGCTATAATGCTGCTCATCACGATAATTCTCTTTGGCTATAGAAGTCATGAAATGACCTTCTATCAGTCCTTTTCTGCTAGAGGGGCTAGAGGGGCTAGGGGCTAGCCCTAGAGAGGCTCTCAGATGCCCCTCACTCCTTGCACAAGATTACAGCTTTTGTGCAAGAGAAAATGTATATTACAAATAACTCTACTGAACTCCCAGCTCTCCCGTGGCTCCATTTTTCGTTAATGCATTTATCTTACCCTCTATCAGCTTCCCCGTCTGCTCTGCGTTGCCTCCAGGCAAGATCTTGGCAATGTAAGCTCCAATTTCCCCACTGCTTCCTGGAATTTCTTTCCCACCTACAACTCGGATTCCCAGTCCATTGCCTGTGATCAAAAGAAAGAGAAAACTTCAAACAGAGATAAAGCAATGAGTAATTCACTGGAAAGAAAGGAAGAGAACAACTCATCAGAAGTTACTGAAGGATGTCACCAATAACTTCTGGCTATGGTTGGAAGATTAAGGTTAACTGCAGTCCCATCCACCACTTTCCCAAAGACTTAACTTTGGGTAGAAGAATTTCAGCATAGGAAAAGATCTTGAGTAACTACTGTATGAATGACAGCACACAAATAACTATTTCACTAAAATTACATTGAAGGCAAATCTACCTTCTTCTGACAGCCTTACTGTACTGCAAAGGGACTATCTGCATGGCAAACCTATTTCAAGCAAACCATAATTTGCAGTATTAATTAAATTGCATCAAATTGCTAGAAATCCATTGAAGTGCCGATTCAAAGGATAGCTTTATCATATGCCTAAAACATGCATACGATTTAGCTGAAAAATTATAGTAGCTGAGCTTTTAGAATCACATAAATACGGAGACAGACAGAGATCATTGAGCTCCACCAGCACAACATGTACATTTACATGAACCTGTATTTGGCAGATGCTATTATTTTTTTTAAATATTTGCTTTTAATTGACATCTTTTACATCAAAGGAGGTACAAATTATTGAAATGGAAAAAGCTTACAATTGATCTGTGTAAAGTGTCATCAAACTTGACATATTTTCTCCCTTTTTTGAAAATTACAAAGATGAAAACATTTTGATCACTCTGATTATTCTAGCTGGAGAGAAGCCGATCACTAATCTCCCTTATGTATAGAACGAGAGTGAAAACAAAAGCTAAAAAAATAGTCTCATAAAGCTAATCTTATGCATTGCAAATTTTTCAGGCTATCTTACTTTTTTTTAAAATACTTCCCATACAAGAAAAACAAATTCCTTCTTTGAAGAAAAAGAAAATTTCATCTGAGATGATTCACACTTTGATCTGGGAATGTAAAGGCTGATTTTCCCACCTTTATTGTAATGGCTAAATAATTAATTTTCAATTTATTCATTTAATAAGCCAAACCTGCTGAGTGATTAGACTAATCAGCTATAGGAAGCTCACCACACAATCTCTTTGCAAAGCTTTATCTTTTTAGATTAAGGTTTTTCCTCATAATGCTATTAGTGTTTGATAAGTCAGCCCTAAGTTTGTTTTAGAAGCAAGATAGCCACATTGAGTTTCCAGCCAAAGAAGTTTCCACTAGTCTTTCTATCCCAGTTTAGCTAAATCTATATTATTTGTGCCTCAGCCTTCCTCATAATTGCATATTAGACATTTTCCAAACACGCATTTTCTTTTGTTTTGGGAGATGCTTGGTGTTCAGATACATAAACGCATCCTGTACAGCACAATGTGAAGGCAAGGAAGGCCACAGTAGATTCATGACTTAAGGGGTTTAGCAGGAATTACTTAATATGAAAACAGCTCATTCCACCACTGCAAACCTATAACAAAATGGTGTATCCCTCTAATATACTGATAAAACAGGTGGGTGAGAACAACCAAGGAAAACTAATAGTGAGAAATTAAAAGGGAATATGGGGATTGTTCTTACAGCTACAGCAGAGTAATTAGTGTACATAGGTGTATTTAATGCAGTGACATGAATGGACTGCTATGTAAATCAAGCAGTATGCATTGCTGGAGCATGCAAGAAGTTCAACCACACAACTAGTGGTGGGAGCTGGTGGCACCTCAGGTGATGGGTACAGATCAGTCTTGGGGAGATGGTATACTTCCATTAGATCTACATTTTGTGACCTAATGTAACACAATTTGGGTGGGGATTCAGTGACAGGATGACCACTGGTAATGCACTATCAGTATACAGAACTTTTAGTGAATGATTTCAGTGTGGGCTGATGGCCAAGGATGAGTTTCAGGGGTAAATAACCTGGGGATAAGACATGATATGGCTGAGGGCTAGCGTATGATAAATGGTATGATAGACCTTGAGTTTTTACAAAGGATGATCAATACTCTTTGCAGATCAGATCTTTACTGTTTATCCACCATAGTGTGTAACAGGAGAAATTGATTTTGGTATGGTACTACTGGGAGTACAGGTAGGAGTTTTGTACGCATATGTTGAACATAATTCACCTCTAGATTATATTTATATCCAAGTTTGAGATAAAGTTCAGATCTGTCATATAAACCCATTTCAGAGTCTGTATTTGTGCTTTACCTATGTGGTGATTTTTAGTCTTGATACTTTCAGAACAGATAAGAGATTTCGGGAATATGTAAACTCAACCCCATGACATTGGGGGGAGTTACTGTTCAACACGAACAATAACTTTCTAAGTTACAACTGTACAACAGTTACAATCAAACTGAAGATTTGATACGGCAAGAATGCCCTCTCAAGTTTACTTTGCTTTTTGTCCAGTGCAAATTTGTCAGTTCCAAAACCCACTGTGAAATGCCGTGCAGGCGTGTCTAAGTGTCTTCAGTAGGAGTTGTGAATACTCAGATGATAGCATGAAATTTGCTAGTTAGTTCCTTGAAGTTTTCGCTAAAACTTTTAGCCAGTTTGTCCCCTCTCTACACATTTGTCTTCTTTTTGTAATTTGAAGACCTGCACAACATCTCTAAGAAAGTCAGCTTCTGGTAAGACTTTACACCTGGGAATGTAAAGTATTGCAAAAGAATGTAAATCTTTTTAAGCCTCTTTTTGGCCCTGACAAGTGAACAGTTGTCTCTCTCTCTCTTTTAACAGCAAATTAAGAATTGGAAAAGTATAAATATTTCAGCTTGAGGGAGATCCTCTAAAATAAAAATGTAGAGGGACCCATTTAATGAACATAAAACAACACCACCTAAATACCCAAGCTAATTACAGGCATGGGGAATATAATTAAATTTCTGCTACAAGATATATCCATCATGGTAATTAATATTCCTTTAATTATAAACTTGGTATGAATTATAATTGATTAACTAAACATATTTCTGTTTGGCTGGTTTCTAACACAAATTATTTGATACACAGAAAGTGTGTTTTAAACAATAGCCTCATCAGCACTCTGGGACTGTGCTATGGGAAATTCTAAGATTATTTTTGTTGAGGAGAGTAATATTTCAGTGTAAATGGAACAAACTGCATAGTTATTTTAAATTAATTACCTTATTTCAGTGCAAAATTGAAATTTAGCACTGGTAAAGTTTATTTTTCCTGACTTGATAGGGAAAGCAAACCTATCATTCCAAGGATGGGTCTAAAGGTCCTTTACAAAAGTTGAAAATTACAGTCTTTAAAAAGATAAGTACCTTATTGCATAAAGTGAATACCTACCCCTATAAAAGCATTTAAATGTTAGTCCATCCTTAGGACTTAGAAATTCATGTGGGCTGCTCTGCACATTTATCAGAGGACTTCTGATCAAACACTATTGAAAGACTCATTAATATGTTACAGATCTGAGGCTCACAACTGGGAACTATTAAGTTCAGCAAATCCAATAAACAACTATTCTTAGTATAGAACACACACAAACAAGCACACAGTAATTTACTCTTAACCCACACAAGTCAACATATGGACTTTTCAACATACCAGAAGGACTGGACACTTTTCATCACATAGGGGAGTAACTCTACAGGGTCAGAGTTTTCCCATGACACACTATACTAGTAACTCTACCTCTGATAGCTTAATTGTAACAGCATGGCAGAGAGGTGGTTTGTCATATAAATGGGTGCAAAAGACACTTGATTTCAGAGGCAATTCTATGGATACCTATGCTAGAAAACTTTGAAAATCATGGCTGACATACTGGTTCTGATTTTGCAAATCTAAGGTGTTTGTCCATATTACTGCTAATAAAATAAATTATTTTCCATGCTAATATATAAAGATTTTTATTCCTGGACTCTTTGAAAAGGCTTTTGATTTTATATTTGCAGGTTTTAGAGTCAAATGTATGACTGACATTATGTGTTAAGTAGGAGCACACTTGCTAAGGGACAACCACAGGGGGTGTGTGTTTGCACATGTTCTTGTTGCTGGACAAATCAGGGGTTATTTAATTTAATTTTATCTGTTTGCACTAAATTATAAAATTGTATTTCATTATTTTTATGTTTAAAAATATTACTAGACTAAATATTTTAAATTAAATCACAAAACATTCAATTGTGGCAGTCAGAATGAACGAGTTACTTTTTGCCCAATAAGTGCTAAGTGCTCTATTCTGGCTGACAAAGAAATATTGCTTGGATGTTGCTGTAGTTTTTCGTGTGAAGATGGGATTTCAAACCTGTTTATACTGCATCTATTGAAAATATTGAGTTTACTACTATTGAGTTTGCAATGACATCGCCCAATTTATCACCTTGAATGCAGAGAGCTTAAAAATACAAATCGTATGCTTTCTCAGATCTCTTTTTCCCTTTTTTAATTTTTTTTTAAAGACTTTGAGTCTTAATTTCCATCTCTCAGACTATTTTGATATAACCAGACATGCATCTTTCAATTTTAGATTTTCAGATTAATGAACTACTGTTTCTTCCTTAGAAGACACAGGATCAGTTAACCGTCAGAAAGCGAATCACCGTGCTTTGAATGGGAGAGGACACCTTTCTGAACTCTGAGTATTGATTTCTACAGAAGATATCTTCAGGAAAACATCTCTTCAAAGGGAATCTTACACATTTAAGATCCAATCCTTTTTAGGATGCTTCAAAGCTAGAAGACTGCTAATTAATTGCAACTGTTTTTACTCTCAAGGCTGTGATCCTACTCTCCTATCTAATCTTAACTAAAGCCTTAAGATGCAGCACGCTAAGCAAAAAAAAGCCCCCCAAAACCCCCACAACCCCAAACCCAAAAAGTCTAATGCTAAACTTTAACAATATAGATCACGCAACTAAATTGGTTTTATACTTTGATAAACAAACAAATACAGATACTAAATCATTACAGTTAGCTTGCGAGCCGCTGATTTATATAGCTGAAAATACAAACTTAGAAGCTTTAATGAAGATTTCAAGTGTCTAATAAATGAAAAGCTACTTTTGAGAGAAATCCATACTTAGAGAAAAATATTAATAAAATTGAATGGCCAGTAGATTTTTGCTTTTTGGCAATTAACCTACTTCATGACTTTCAAGAGAACATTTCTCTTGTCATTTCATCTCCTTCCAGACATCACAGCCTTAGTGATGCATATTCATTATACATATATACATATATATATATATATAAAAATGTATATTTGAGTAGTGACCAACAACTTGACACTAATAAATTCTGTCACTGGTGACCTGGCAAGCATCACTGTAGAAGTATTTTAAAAACTTATCATGCTCTTTTCCTTAATTCCACCATTAGGTACTTTGTGTCCAATTAGACTTATTTATTCTGAACTTGTGTAGCTCAATGTATCTCAGACCACTATGATAACGTTTCCCCTTGAGTATTTTGTTGTGTCACAATAGCAACTCAGTAGGAAGACTAGAAACATGACTCAGTTGATACACAATAATTTATTTTGCTGGAGTAGGCTGACCATAACCTGAGCTCTGCAATTACAATTTGGTCATTTTTCTCCATTATGGATATAATAAAGATCAGATTGCTGTCAATCTGTTGGTGTTGCTCTGGTCACATGGAAGTTCATGAAATCTTACCATCTTTTTACTACTTAGCTGAGCAGCTCCACTACAGCCATTAGAGAATAAACAGCCTAGATTTCCTGGAACTATTTCAGCATCTAAGCAATGACTAGACTTGCCTTTCCATACAAATGTTAATAACCCCTTACATAAGTTACAGGTTAAAAAAAAAGAAAAAAGAGCAGAGAAAAACTGAGTAATTCAAGGCACACCAGGTTTCTGCTGGTGTTGGTGGTCCTCCCTTTACACAAAGGTGCAAATTAACTTTCCAGGGATGTTTTCTCTTACGATAGTAAATAGAATTCCAGCACCAAATGCGGGGACTAATATTGTTTAATTATTAGGTGAGACCCATACAGTAGCAACAACTTCAACATGGGCATGAGAATGCAGGCATGTGACCCAGAAGCTCTGTGCAAACATTGTTCATGTGCTAACTCAAACAAATATTTCCTCTGGGCTAATTTTTCAAAGTATGAAAACACTTGTCTGTCTAATTAGATGAGCAAAGAAAGTAAAGAAGCAATTAGAATGTACAACAGGTTTTCAGTAATCACACATGAGTTTCTGTGAATTAGCATAGGAAACTGTATGAGCGTCAGCAGCAATCTGACTCTTGTCACAGTTAGAAACAGACCTACATGAATTTTTAATAGACTTTTAGGTGACTGAATTTTTAAGAAAGATATTAACAAAATGCTACTGATTTGGATTTCTAAGAGCATAAGAGCATACCCTTCAAGATGGTAGTTGAAAATCACTGTTTACTTCTGTAAAACCATGGTCGTTTTACCACCTTTGGATATTACGTGCTTTGAAGTTGAAACTATACAGAAGTAAAATGGGAAAAATTGAAATGGGCTTAAACTGCAAAATGCAGATGAGGGCTACAGCACACGTCTGAGTAGTTAGACATGGAAGATAAGTTTAAACGTCAAAATAAAGATTAAGTGTTGTGTTTCAGATCCATGAGCCAATGCACAGACATACCACTGAGGGAGGAAAAACCTCAAGTCCAAATATCGTTTTCATCACTTTCTAACAACACTTTCAAAAACAAAATTCAAAACCAGAAGGCTGAATCATAGCAAGGATGCACAAGGGTGACCTTTTTTGGGCAAGGTCCAATGGTAGCAATTAGAAAAATGCATGAGGATAAAGAATGAAAACAAGACATTAAGCATGAAAGATTTCGCAATGTGCCAAAATACCGTACTATAGCAATGAGAATATATCAATCAAATCAAACAATACGAAGTCTTCCAACTCTATTTGGCTGTGAACAGAGACAGAACATACCTTCCTCCTGTGTTCATTTACTAGACATTATCTCCCCATTCCTCCTCCAGCCTTATCTAGACCAGACATATGCTAGGGTGCTGATAGGCCCTTATCTGCCGGAACAATTTTACACCTCGTTCCATTGTCTGTATGAAACTGAATTGTCAGCCACAGAAAAAACAACGACTTCTTCTTTTTGGAGGGTTCAGACTTAAAAGTCCCGTGAAGAAATGCAAGCTATTTATTTAGATATCATAGTTGTGATAAAGCAATCTGTAAAGTCTGGAGAACAGACGGAAAGGAAACATGACAAAGCAAACAAAACCAAGTTAGATCAGGCACTTGGAAAGCAGCAGGAAAAGTAATGTGTATAATAAAATCCAGGCTAAATTTTTATTTGCATTATTATTCCTATGCAATTCTCTAGAATACATAACATGATGATCCATATCAGAGCTCGGTTGTCTAGATAGGTACAGCATTTTCAAGATTGTGCTCAGAAGAATTGTTTGGGTGCTTTCTAACTAAATTAGTTTAAATGAAGTTTTTTCCTAGAAACATGATTAAGCCTACTCAGTTATTGCACTTCTTGGCCATTGGCAATTAAAGCATAAAATGTACATGAAGCCAAATCCTGAGATGATGAAATTCAGATATATTCCAGTTGTTTTAATAGCACAGCATTGATTTATATCAGCTGCAAATCTGCTTCATGCTGATTTGCACACTGGTTATCATCCTGAAGGATCATAAAGTCTTTTATGAATTACCATCTTGGAGCACTTATCATGTCTACTTGAAAATGAGACACAGGTCTCTTCTTTTTAGATGATCTGTCACATCAGAATCTACAGTGTCATCTAGGGTAGACTGTAGCTTTAAATCTATAAAAAACCTGTAGGCACTGAGATTCATCTGTTTTTACTAATAGACAGCCATGGCTCAATAGACACCACTGACTGACAGCTGAACGTCATTGTTTAAAATGTTAGTTTTGAACTCTCCCATCCGTATCAGATCTAGTATTTAAGAAACAGCAACAGAATTAATGTAAATATAATAGGATATAATATTATACAATACTTAAGATATATAGATGTATATGCTAGCTATAATATAATGCATAAACAAAAGCCTTTAGGAAAAGAGTAGTTCCCCATTAAATGCAAAGAAGCAATCACTGTTTCACAAAATGGCTGAACCACAGACTATTGGAAGCTGTGAGAATATTGCACTGTGTTTACCCTGGCCTTATATTCTTAAATACCTTCTGGCAGAGCCACAATGAAGGGCTAAACAAACCTTATGTCTGACCTAGTAAGACTGTTCTTATGTTTAATAAATTTGGGAAAATTTTGCTATCTTCAATAAACAGAGATGATTATTACACCTGCTAAAAATCTTGTCCAGGGTGTTGTGTAGACTCGTCCAACATACAGTCATGCTAAGAAGGAAGCAAGAAACATTCCTCTCCTTCATTTTGCATTACTTTTTCAGTAATCATGGTGCTGATATTTGGGGAGCACAAAGGCTGTATCTATCATAAATTCTTTTTATGAAGCTGGTAAACTGGAGGGCAGGGTTAACAGGAAACAGAAACATCACTCCATCCTATCACCTACTGGACAGTAGTTTACGCTATCTATGTGGAGCACTGATGCTATCTTAAGGTAAGATATGCCAATAGTGGTAGTTTTCTTAACCATATATATAAATGCAGACATAGTGACCTTATTCACTGTAAACTTATATACTCTGGAACACCTCAAAACTTTTTAGCAAAGGCTGGAAAGACCATTCAGTCTTGGTCTTGTCGTCAGGACTCCATTAGTCAAAACATGATCTGCACCCTTCTCCATCTGTTCTGAATTTTCTCTCCCTTCTTTGTCATAGTGTTCTTGCCCACACAGCTTTATTTAGTGAGCAGGTCTGTATCTAACCACATACACTCTCTTTCCCCTTCTAAAATGGAAGGACTTTTAAGCAAGTCACAAAATACCTTAGATTTACACAACTTAATAGTTACAGCTAAGTGCAGTGTGGAAAAAGATTTTTCTTTATATCTAGTATTAACTTCTCCCATTTTAACTTATGCCCATTGCCTCTCATGCTCCTGCCATGTATCACTGTGAAGAGCCTGGGTCCCTCTTGTTGATAAGCTCCTCATCGGTATGGGATGGCTGTTATTAGGTCCCCCTGGAACCTGTCTCCTCTTCAGGCTGAACAAGCCCTGTCCCTCAGCCTCTGCTCTCAGGGCAGGTGCTCCAGCCCCCAACCACCTCAGTGTCCCTCTGCTGTACCGTTTGTCAACGTCTTTCTGGTGTTGGGGGGGTGGGGGCAACACTGAAGACAGTATCTAGACAGTCTGACACGTGCTGAGTAGAGGGGGACAGTCACTTCCCTTGATCTACGGCCGTGCTCCTGTAACACAGCCCAGGATGCTGTTGGCTGCCTTTACTGCCAAGGCGCATGATGTGCAGATGGCTGTCTACAGAGACCTGCCCCAAAGGCCTCTTCTGCAGACCTACTCCCCAGCCAGTCAGTCCCCAGCTGATATCATTGCACAGGGCTCTTTCTCTCCAGGTACAGGATTTGTATTTGTCCTTGTCCAACTTCACAAGGTTTCTGTTGGCCCACTCCTCCAGCCTGTCATGGTCCCTCTGAATGGCAGCCCTACCCTCAAGTGTATTCCCCCAGTTCAACGTCATCTGCAAACGTTACGAGAGTGTAGTCCTTCACTTCCTCCATGTCACTGATAAAGATATTAAATGGTCCCACGATAGGGTCTTCTGTGGTACTCTACTTGTTACCTGCCTCCAGGAAAAGCACCGCCCATTAACCACCACCCTCAAAACCCAACCATCTAACCAGTTTTTTACTCATCTAGTTGCCCAGACATCCAGACCTTTACATCCCAATTCCAGGCTAAAAGTTAATGTAAAGTCTAGAGTCTCTCTCAGCTTACTGTAATACCATAGTTTTAGTCCAGTTTCACAAAACTTTAAAGATTCTTACGAGGATGAATCTACCATAAAAGGCAAGCTTTAATCTGTTCAGCCAATATGTCAGCCAATCGTTCATGGCTTCACTGTAAAAAAAATCAATCTTTGTGATATTTTTAATGCTACAGTAGTTGCTTTTAGCTCAAGCTTTTCTTCTCAATGAGGGGGAAAAGTTGAATAGATTTTATTGATGTTTCCCACATAGTATGAGGCAGCCCTGTCATCAGAGGAAAAGGCTTTACATAAAGGATGCTCTGTTGGCGTATCACAACTTAGTTGGTATGTTATGAATCTGGCATATTAGTGATGTCTTAGCAACTATTATTAGCAAGCAATAGTTCAGTCCTAGGTGAACACAGTGACCTTTGTTAGCACTTATCTTAACATCTTGGACCAAAACTTCAAACCATTCGGGTTTATTTAGCTATTTTGGAAGAGGATCTCCAGCTTTTGAAACTATCTGTATTTTGTTAAGAAAATACCAAAAAAAGGCTTGAGGATCTAGCACGTAAGTTCTCTCTACTATGACTCTGTGTGCTGATCTTGTGTTACAGACTTTGCATAATGTCCTAGTATTACAGATTCATACAAACTGTAGTTAGGTGTTAATTTATTTACGTAATTAATCAACCCTTTTTTTTTAAATAAACTTCTTAAAGCAGAGCAAATCTGCCTGATATTTGTGCAAATGTGTGTTGGCAATGGTTAAATAGAAGCTATTCACTCTATCACTTCCTTTGGGACAGGAGACACCATGGGCAGTGTACACACCATGGGGAACATTGACAGCTCTTGGTCAACATTTTGAGGAATCTGTAGGAAAGATGATACCGCCTGCACTTAACAGCCACCCAGTAAACCCTCGGCACACTGGATAATTCCTCTTGAAGGAAAACCGAAGGAATACCTCACCCAAATGACTCTCCTGCACAAAGGAATCAACTGATACAGTGTTGCATGGATATCTGTCATGAATGGGGAGGTTAAAAAGAATGGTTAAAATACCATTCTTCCAAAACAAGTAATACCTGCAATCATTTACGTCTTTGTAAAAACTCTGAACTTTCCTTCTTTTCTCAAAGAGAAAGACAGTATCTGGTTTTGGTGTATAATTCCTTAAAAACATTGTAATATTCATAAAAATTACACAAAATAAGTGAAGGAATTGTGGTTCCTCTGTTGTTAAACTTCAAATTAACTTTTGACTCATTGCTTGGAAAAAATCCTAAGCTGGCAACAGCAGAGACAGAAGCTTATGGTTTACTCTGAGAAGAGGTATCACAGAGCAGCTGTTCAGACGGTCCCCAGGAAGGATTGTGTGGCCATTTGACAGCTCATTTCTTACAGCCATTCAATCTGTGGATGCAGGCTAGCTTTGTGCTTGGGAATAGGGAACTGTCTGCTCGGCACCTGTGGAGACCTTCAGTTCATTGCACGTGCTCCTTCCCTGACGACACTACGGAATGAGGTTAGTAACTGTATCCAATCATTTCTCATCTAAATTGGGTTTAAACTCACGTCTTTAAGTAATGAAGTGCCTTACTTCTGTTGTACCCAGCTTATATAATAAAGGAATAATAATTAAAAAAAAGAAAATAAGGAAGCAACATACAAAAATAACTTTTCCACATTTTTAAGAGGGAGAGTTGACAAAGTGATTTTTAGTTGTTTTTCTTTTTTTAAAGAATAGGCATAAACCTCATAAGACTTGGTATGTCACATCTTGTTTGTGATATACTCATTTGATGTCTCACACAAAATGAATATTTAATAACTTGACTACTGCAAAAGAAAAACAGCGTATGAATTAAATGCGTAGTAATTTACTAGCCAGCTTGTTGTTTGTTGAAATTAACCCTTCAAAATGCAGGGTTTTTGTGACAGGGATAAAGGTAATTTATTTATCTGCTTAGCTTGTTCCTTTAAACACTGCAGTCTTCACTTTGGTATCAAGAGAATGATATGATAATTTTTTCTACCCACTAGAAGAAGCTGTCAAAGGAGGAAAATTTTCAGTCTTTTCTGAGAAAATGGTATATTCTCAAGCCAATGACAACTGCTGTCCAAGGCATCAACAAGTAGCAATATAAAAACATTTTTACAGAAAGCAAAAAGACAACTTCTGATCTAACATGCAAATTAGCACTTTTTTTGTGTCCTGGTTTCAGCTGCGATAGAGTTAATTTTCTTCCTAGTAGCTGGTATAGTGCTGTGTTTTGGATTTAGTATGAGAATGATGCTGATAACACACTGATGGTTTAGTTGTTGCTGAGCAGTGCTTACACCAGTCAAGGCCTTTTCAGCTTCCCATGCTCTGCCAGGGGCACAAGAAGCTGGGAGGGGGCACGGCCAGGACAGCTGACCCACACTGGCCAAAGGGCTATTCCATACCGTATGGCGTCATGCTTAGTATAGAAGCTGGGGGAGAGGTGGCCGTGGGGCAGCGATGGCTGCTCGGGGATGGGCTGGGCATCGGTTGGTGGGTGGTGAGCGGTTGCATCACTTGTTTTCTTTCCTGGGTTTTGTTCCTCTCTCTCTCTTGTTATTTTCTGTTTCATTACAATTTATTATTATTATTGTTATTATTACTATTATTATATTTTATTTCAACTATCTAACTGTTCTTATCTCAACCCATGAGTTTTCTTACTTTTGCTCTTCAGATTATCTCCCCATCCCACTGGGGGTGGGGGGTGAGCAGGCGGCTGTGTGGGGCTTAGTTGCCAGCTGGGGTTAAACCATGACAGTTTGATATATCTTAAAGTTTTGCCACCTAAACTGTATCTCTTTTATAAAAATGTGTATTGTAGTGAATATGGGGGGCTGATGGTTTTTTGGTGTGAGGAGGGAATCAATGTAATTTTGGGGTGCCTATCCTCAAACAGCTTTGGCTTCACCAGCCTTGACTGTCTAATGACAGCTTCACTTCCTTTCTTGATGAACAGATTTCTTCAGGAATGAGAACATTTTCTGGCAAACTTTAGCTTATTTAAAGAAAATGTTGCTAACACCCCCCCTCCCCGAACTTCTTTTTACTGAAGTAAAACAGCAAGCAAACATGCAGGCATTGAGTTCATGTTACCTGTCAACAATATTAAAGTGAAAAAATTCAGAAACACAGATAATGAAAAGCAGAGGTTTCACTTGACAAAAGCTGCACCTCAGCTTGGTGCAATGATGCTATGAGACAACCAGAACCTCAGAGTACCGTACCAATCCACAAGGAATATTTTCTTTGCGTCAGTGACCTGCAGAATCAGAACTTCTTAACCTTAATCACCCCGCATCCAGATTGCCGGGGAGTGTACACCTAGTGCCCTTCAAAGACCTGTACAAATCTGTGATTAGGTAAATAGTGAACGGAAGGCAATCATTATCAAAATGTTCCAGCACCCTTCTCTGGAAGGTACTTCAGCTGAAATAGGTGTTTGGCTCTTGGCCATGAAGAGTGATATGGTCCTTTAGACAACCAGTCCTCTACAAGCCTTTTGATTGTTCTATAGCTTCTTTGTATCTAAGCCATATGTGTTCAGCTCATCTAATTTAAGATCTTTACAAGACAAAAATCATAGCCTTAGTCACCTCATGCTCCCTTTATAATGAATATAGGAAAATAACCATATCCAAAAAGTGATTTATTTAAACTGTTTCAACCTCCAATTAATTTCCCTTTGTAACTGCCTCGTTCTAGTGTAATTATTAAACCTATGCATATTTTTGATAGCCAGTATGCAGAGAAAGGAGCACAGGGTCTTCATTTTCCTTTGAGAGTCGTTAAGATAATTTATGCCTCACCTGCAAAGTGAAACCTTAAACTGACATTTCTACGTTATTAAGTTTTTCTAATGTCCTTGAGAAGTTGTCTCACCAATGATATGCATCCCTGAATGTCTCATCTTCTAGTTCTCCATGAGAAAGTGCTGACCTGCATCACTTACCTCCAAAACAGAGAGATTTCTGGTTTGGCTTATGTGAATCTCATTCTTATGTGCCTGCTTTCCTCTTGGCTTTCCACAGGAACCTGGGGGCCTGACTTAACTAACATTCAGTGTTGCAGTTACCTGTTTCTGCAGCCTTTTCTGCATGAGAGCTATGAAAGCAAATTGGACCTTTATAACCAGTAGACACATTGCCCTCTCAATTACCTCCACTCATCTTCAGATCTTATTAGATGTCCTTCAACAGATGTTCATACACTGAAAAATGCATAAACAACTGAGCTGCCAAGAAGGGTTCATGGAAAGTATTTTAAATACACACACTAGTGCTTTCCAAATTAAGTTAATTTAGAGAGAAGGCAGATAAATATGGAATATGTGGTATTTCTCTCTACAAAATGTTTCTAACAAATACCAAACTTTGTTTGTGGTCTTTTTTTTATTTAGAAAAGCTGAATGGTATTAAGTCCTTTCTAAGATTGCTATTAAGACACAGACATCTCTCCATCCCTTTATTTCTATTCCTGTCCTCACTTAATGCCATATGACTTCACTGGAAAATCTCTGACGTCGTCTGGCTGTAACAGCTCTGTCCCTTTCTGTTTATGGGGTTTTACCTTCTGTGCCACATCTCTGATAAGGAAAGAGTGTTTGAGGGAATGATGGGCATTAACTGGATATTAAAGCCTTCCCCAGCGACACGTGAGTGTTAGAGGAGGGTATTGTTTTTTTGTGCAAAGTATTATCTCAGTTCTTCACAACACTGAACCAAAAAACAGGATAAGTAATCCTCTAAGAAAAGAGTATGAGGACAAGAGGTGAGTTACACTTCTCTTCCTCTGTCTTTGACTACTATATCACATTCAACACAGACTGTGACTATATTGAATGTGGTTTTTAATTGATTAGTAATCACACATTTACTGCACTACAGTATTTTGCTGTAAGAACTGAGTTTGCTGAACTTACAGGTGAAAGAACCCTAAATATAAATGGTTATTTATTTAGAGACTATCTATAGCAGTGAGGGCTTGATATAGGAAAACTCTTCTAATTCTCTTCCTCTCTCTTGGGATAAGTACCCCATGAGCTGGCATGCTGCAAAGTGTACTATTGCATGCAGGAATTAATAATCGTTACGGAGAGCATGAGGCATCTCTGACGTGTGTGCAGCGTTACAGCTACCCTGTCATCCTCTCAGCAGTTTCACTGACTTCACTGCTAAAGTGAAGATGAGGGATAGTCTTCTGCCCACAGTCTCATTCTCTTCTTTACTATAAAGTTCACAGTTTTTTCTGAATTGCTTCTCTGCCTTTTATTTTTTCATCAGAATTGAAGAGGATGCTCCACAACACAGTCTGGCTGCTCAAAGGTACATTTTGCTCCCTGGAAACACAGAATATACTACCTTTGGAAAGGGTAGATTACTTGTGACTCAGCCTAAGTGAGGCAAAGCAGCAAAAATTACCTCTGACTGAGTGCACTCATTGTACCTATACACCTACTGAGATTTGTCTGCCTTGCTGGATTTTCACCCAGTGTGTCTAAACAGCTTTCTGATCAGGAATAACACAATGTAAGTTTTTATCTGTGCAACATTTCCAAAGGCATTGCCAATGCTTTCATTGCCTTCAATAGCCATGTCCTCTCTTCATTTTTTTAAATATATCTATGATGTGTTAAAAAACAGAAGAGAAAATGCTGGCAGTGTAAAACAGTGCTTATGCTGCTATGCGAAAGGATCCAAAAGGAACAAGGGATTCTCAGTGAAAACAAACAGTGAGATTCTGGAGCGTTAAATACTGCTGCATTATCATTCACTGATCACTGCCATCATTGCTTTGTCACCTCAGCATAACCATGATGCCAATTTTATTTTTTTAAATGCAAGTTATTAATCAATCTTTGCAGAGAAAATCCTTGGCAATTCCTTCAAATCTATCAGCATTGCCTAAGGAGGGGACATTGCATACCTTGAAAGGAAGAGCTGTGAGTTCTAGATGATGGCATATGCTGAAGAAACAAGAACCCTCAAGAGAGAGGCTAGCTAGCAAGTATACATTTATTTTTCATTCAGAACTACTATTCTCTTGCCATCACAATTTTGGCCCAGTTCCTCGTTCCTTAAACACCTCATTCACATGCTAAAATTTACAGTAAATGTTTTTGTGTGCAAAATTATGCCAGATTATGTAACAGGCATCAAAGGCATCTGTACCTCAGAGCCAGTTTTCATTAATCAATAAAGCAAATAAACAGAATGCGTGTGCACATAATATGTAGTGATACAGCCTGAATTTTAAATGATTTGGGACTACTTTTATTATTGATATTCATAATGTGACAGTTTCTGGATCCACAATCAGGCAGTAACCTCCACTATGGTAATTATCTGATTAGATCTATGGAATTCAAATTATAATGGTGATATTAGGATGAAATTCAAACTTGCCCTATAGTTAAAGCTGTGGTATAGCTGGGTACCAGGGCTGACCCAGCACACTGAGTCATTAATGCCCCGGCTGGCCCAGGAATTCCCCACTGAGATGAGGCGATGGGCTGAACCACTGACCAGCTTCCCTGCAAAACAGCTGATGAACAGGTACAGGAGTTCTCCAAGTGGGAACTGTGGACAGTTTGGGAGATTTCCCCACGTAGCTCCTGCTGTGCACACACCAGTTAAGATACACTGTTTGTATACTTAAGATGTGTTCATTAATTCCCTGAGAGGAGAACCTGTCAGTCTCAGGCATCTCCCCAGACAGCTCCTGCTGTTGAACTGACCAAACTGCACACAGATCATTTAAATCATCAGTAGAAACTGTGCTTGCATGTGCAGAAATGATCACATAGAACAGGCTTTTGTGCATAACTAAGGCAGAGGATGTTTTGTACATACTGTAAGATAATCAGAAACAATGGACCATGGGCCAGCTGGCTTGTAAAATCCAGCAACACAACAGTTCAGAGAGTTTCATCCGATACAGCTGAAGATGCTGCTGCAAGGACGGTTGCACCAGAGACTCCCGTCGCCCCCCGGACAGTGACTGGCTGTTCTCTTGGAGAGATCTGACTCCCCTCGTGAGCTTTACTGAGGGTTGTTGGTTTTTTTAACATACACTCTTCCTGTGCCTATGCAACAAGTATAAGGCAAACAGTTAAATAAAATGATTCAACACCTCTTTTTAGTACTTTTGATAAGAAAGGGAGGGGGAGGGAGAAAGGCAGAGCAGAAGAAGGGGAGGAAGGGAAGAAACAAAGGAACAAAGAAAGAGAAAAAAACCAGACAGCCAACCAACCGACCATGGCATCTAGATTAATATCCAATAATCTTGTAGCAAAGTAGCTGTGGTGGTATAAGAGTATATATTGTTTAATTTACCAATATTTTAAGTAACTTTTGCTGTATAATAGATTTCTAAGTTGGCCTCTGGTTAATAGTAATTGTCTGGGTAATAAACAAAGATACTTGCTATTAGTTTGCAAGTAACTAATGGTTAATCAAATGGTTTTTAATGGTTAATCAAAATTGAATTTTTAAAAAAGTGAACAAAACCCGTGTGTGTGGCTCTGGGAGAGGCCATCTGGAAAGCTGAAGGCTAAGCAGAAAGCATTGCGCATTTCAAGGGGGTTTCTGTGTACTTTAATCCTTCAGACACTGAGAGGGGGAGGAAGGGAGGTATGAAGTCAAGGAGTTATGGTACTTCAAAGATGTACAAGGAGGGAAAATACAACAATTTCTTCTGGCTCAGGTCCTCCCTATTGGTACCCTATTCCACCTTCGGCTTTTTTCTGTACAATTAGCCTTTTCATAACATTCATTTTCTGTACAAAAAACCTTTTCATATTTGTAGGGAAATCTAGATGTACGTCATATAGAAGTATATGTGTGCAGGTCTCCATGGGTGCATCTGGACTAAAAACCAGAAGTATGACTGCAGCTTGCAGACACATAGCCAAGCTTGCTTACTCCAGTTAGACTTCAGGTACAATATAGCACAGCTACAGCAGCGAGCAACCCCAGTGTGGGCAATGAAACCTTAGCAGGATCCCGAGTGAATATTTGATCCTGTGTGATCTCATGCTGTGGAGGGCACTAGTAAATGGGAACTCAATATCTACACCTTGGTTTTCCAGTCATCGCTTACAAGGCATTTACCCTGACGCACAGTACGTTGCTGTGGTTGCCAGCACAAGAGCTAGTCGAGAATTTGAAATAGGCATTTTACATTGCATGAGGGTAAGTAACTTTACATAGGACAACAGGCCTTCAGCACCATTAAATCACGAGTTATACACAGTTGTGTGGTTGTAATTCCACTTGTTCTTGAGTAAGCGAGCAGCTTGGATCACAGCATTGCTCATCACCCCACAGGGCACAATTCTCCACTGGGATGTCAAGGAGCTCCTATGGACTGCAAGGGCCCGGGGCAGCGGAGGCTGACACAACAGCGGACCCGGCGGCTTCCTTCAGACTGTGCTGCGTGGGTGGAGGGGTCTTTATGCATCCTGGAATCATCAGTGGGTGTTAAGCTGACTAGCAAGAAAACACCTCATAATATATACAGAACATTCATTTAACACCCTAAATATGAGGTGGATACTGGGGGTGGAAGTGATCAAGATTTTACTGCCAGAAACCCTGTGAAAACAATATTTAGCAATTCAAGTAAGTTCATGCCACTTTCTACTTAATGCTCGAGGGAACACCAGAGCTGGCAGTCGGTAATTACTTCTGCGCAGAAACAGAGTTTGACACACACTATTAGAATTCTTTAAGCAAGTTAAAAGAAAGTCTGACGGTTCCATGACAAAACCGCTTAAAGCATGTACCTCTGAAAGAAGACAAACAGCATGTTAAAAAAACTTTGAGTTCCTTATCAGTATTAGATGTGAGAAAGAGTGCAATTCCGAAAGCTCAAACAGACAGACCTTACCTGTGCTAGATCTTGTAACTGGCAGCCTTTTACAATGTGATACATGAAAACCACGCTGAGCTCCTGCTCACGGGCCGGGAGGTGAATGAATATAACCTTTGCCACTTTCATCTCCTTTGCAAGCAGACTCAGACTTACATGAACATTTGTATTAGCGTTAGGGAAAAGAGAATGAATCTGAAGGCCTGTGATAAATGTCTCTATGTGAGGATATCACAGAAAAATGGGATCTGATGGTTCTGCTACCCCCTCTGTAGAATAGTTCCAGTACAGGAAGAATAAAATTCTCATTTCTGTGTATGTTGAACACCTACACCAGTCTATTATACAGAAACTTCTCATACAGAGAATATAAAGTTATATAAAAAGCAACCGCAAAACAGACTGCTTGTACGTATAACACAACAGTTTTTACCTCTGTTTTTAATGTCTGTATAGCTTATGTATCTCGAACAGATGTTGTGACCTTTTTCCGCACTGCTGCTTTCTGTTATAACCAACTAGCAAGATTTAAAATGACCACTGAATTTCCTGCTGCATATGACACGGGACTATTTTTAATACTTCAAATCTTTTGCATGATTCATATCATAATCAAATTAATTATCATGTCTCGTAAAGGGTTGTTGTTTTTTACCTGAAACTGTGTGATCCTTTGGGTCTCTCAGTAGTTTGAGCCTTGCATGAGGGAAAATGTACTGCAGGGGCTTCCCATTTATCTGAGGAACACAAACATGCATGTCATAAAAAGATAAAACAACTTCAATTGTGTCAATAATTTTAGACAGTTGAAACAGAAACAAGCAAACAAACTTATTTCGTCCAGGGAAATATCACAACTTCACAATTCAAACACCCCCCCAGGTTTCAAGACATTTGTCAGACTGCAAAATCCTTCTGCAGGGGAATGAGTATTTGCTCCCATAAAGCCAGATTCATTTTGAATATGGCTTTAGTTCTGATTTTTATTTCCTAATGACTAGAAGGTGGTCACTGTCTTCTGTAGCTTCTTTTAACATTAATCCTTTGCCCAAGCGATGTTCAAGAGAAGAATGAAATTAAATATAATTCCTGTATTATTATAAAATCCTGTTCATACAGACCTAAACAAAATGGTGGCTGAATGTGTAAACAGCCATGAGTTACTGCTGTAGTTTCAGCAAAACCACATATTCCAATGTACCTCTTGTCAGCAAATTTCAAAAGCCTTTTGAAAGACCCAACTTAAAACTTTTAGGACTACCTTTTATGTGAAAAGGTGCAACATTCACTTGGGCTGATACTGGAACGTGTCAAAGCTGAAAGAAATGCATCTCTCCAACACGCACTAAAGAGGCAGGTTTCCAGCTGGGATGCTGCCACCTGCCCCACGACACGGGCACAGGGGGGCCACGCAGCAGGGACTAACCCCCTGGCCAGGGACGATCGCCGCGAGCCCGCACCAAAAAGCCTTCGCAGAAAGAGCGTTTGTTGCAACGCTGACACACTTCACACCTATCACGCACCCTCTTTGCCTACAGTTTTGGTCTTTTGGAAGCAAGGCAGCATCCAGCACCCTTCTGCCACGCTGGTGCCGGGCCTGAGCGCTGCACCCAGCCCGAGAGGAGAGAGCATGGCTGCCTGCGACTGCTCCAGGCTGAGTGTCGGCGGGACGGGACCTGGGCAGCGGGTTCAAGGAGCCAACGGGACAATATTCATCAGCACGGTAACGCAGCAGTCTGAGTGTATCAGCAGCCTGCTGCCAAGAGTTTATTACTATTATTTATGTTTAAGTAGCATTTAAAGGGATTAAGCTCCTCCAGAACTAAGCACTTCAAACCCAGTGTCTGCCCTGGAGAGTTTATGTCGTTAATGGATAGCACACATAAATGACGGGAGGGGAAACAGAGAAGCCAAGGGACTCGCTTAACTCACTCGCACAGTGAGCAGAAGACTTTACACATGTTTTGTCGTAATTCAGTTTCTTATCCAGCGGATGACGTTACATCTAGAAGGCTGAAATCCTTCCGTAACACACAGAGAGTAGTACTGACTGTAATCGCAGACAAAAAGGAGATCCTGGATTTGGTAGTGGACAAGTACTCCAGAATAAATCAGAACTGGAGATCAGGCAGACTTCAGGACTTACTACAAAATTTCGCCAGGACATAGGGTCTAACACTACCAGAAGTGTATAAAGTGCCACGAGACTTCCACACTTATAAATGGATAGGGACTTCGCTATGTTTTTAATGACAATATCAGAAATTCAGCAAGCGTAATTTAACTGTAAAAATAATGTATTTGTCACCTGTAGCTTACATAAAATTGTAAAAAATCTGAAATAATGTATCTAATTTTATTTGTAATTAAATAAAAAAGAATACAAAATAATGCAATTCAAAAGAAGCAGTATGAACACATTTAAACAGATCCTAAGCTGGGATCTATTTTGGTGGGAGCAATTCAATTGAACTGAGCAATACTGCAGCTCATAAACTTAAATTCACATTTTTTTAATTGCTCTATCTTATCTTTCTTTAGCAAGATTGCTTTTTTGAATAAATAATAATCCAAGAAAATTCAATGCCATATTGTACATGATTTGCTGACAAATATATCAGAAAATATAGACCATCTCCTACTTTAGTCTATTAATTCCTCATTACTTCCAGAATTTTATGGTAAGTATAAATCTTGGTGATTCATATGGTTATGAATAAATTCATTAAAGTTTATTAGCATTCAGGATAGCGTATTATTTTTTATTGTTGGTGGGAATCAGTACTTAAATTGAACATGTCATTAGGCATTTACCTTCAGAAGAGTATTTGTCTGAAAGTGTCAGAATAAATAGGAAAAAACAGAGGCTGCTGTAAATAGATAATGGAAAGACCAGTCACGCTGTTTTTCACGGTTTTACTTTAATCACTAATGCCCATACCTATCTGAAATCTACTAGTATATTTGAAACCCTGTAGAACACAAATTATTTTGTGTTTCCAAGTGTTCACCTCTAACGTTCACTAAAGGTGATTTCCCTTCAGTTGAATATAAGCCCGGGGGACCTTCTAGCTGATTATTCCCCCAGTTACCCCAGTGAAGATACAGAGGGACCCCACTGAAGTCACACAGTCATAACAGTGTAAATCAGAGCTACGGCGCAGGAGGGGCAGTCCCTCCGCTGCAAGGCTGCTGGAATGGAGGACATGTAAGTCCCCAAGCCCAGATTTAGGTCACAGGGCAAAAGGTGACTTGATCCTGCTTATTCGCTACAAAAACCAGATTCCTGCCATCTGTCCTTGCCATGAAGATCCAGTCCTCACCTTTCTGGGAGCATCAGTATACTCGAGTAATAATTCTTGCAGTTCGGCACTGGTAATGCTATCTTCTTCTGATCACAGACGTGTTTTGACTCTCCAGTGTATCTTCCCTCCTGTTGTGCTCTCTGAGCTGACATGGACTCGGGTCACATTTTTCTGCACATTACTCAGCAGGCCCTGGGGGGCTGCATCCCAGTGAGTTAAATGAGAACTGGACTATAAAGCATTTCTTCTAGGAATTTAAGCTTGGTCACGTGTTTCATGGTATTAGTCAGCTCAAAGCCCCTCCGAAAAATGGAATGAATGGCAAATAAATGTTCTGAGGTTTTCTAACACTGTTACAGAAAATCAGTTTAAATATACATTTCATTTTTCTTACACTTTTTGTCTGATAAAGAAACTCTATGGAAGCCTCATATAAGGGAATTCTATAAGGTAAAGAGGAAAATTAAGAAGAGTAAATTTCTTTAATGGTTTATTTAAGTTTAAGAACTAAAATGCATCAAGTGTATTTTAGTATTCCAGCCAAAGTCCATAGCAACAGCTATAACGTATTAACTGGGCTTTGGATCAGATCAACACAGCCACAGTAATTTCTGTTTTTAAATGGTGCTGCACCTCCCCTTCCACCAAAACCTTAGACGGCCTGATAAGGTGAATCACAGCAGCTACGCCTGGCTGTAGTCCTTTAGGAAATACAGTCTGCAAGGGAAATTTTATCTGAGCTAGGTGTCCAGGAACAGGATGGTGGGCGCTCAAGGTGATGGGTTAGAGATTGTCTATCCTATTTCCGAATACCACAGGTACTTGCATGAGCGCACGAGCCCTGTGAAAGCCAGCACCAGGAATATCCACAGCTAAGGTAATCCTGCCCCTTTGAACCACTACATCTCCTCCGTGCAGAGCAAGAATGTGAAGTTCTCTAGAAATCCTAAAGGTGGAAAGTTGTCTCTACTGATAGGTCCTTGATGATGGACATATTTTGCAAAAGAAATATTGAAGAAAAACTTAACAAATACAATGGTCCTGCTCATTAATAAACTGGAAAATGAGTGGCCTTTGCTTCTGTAATTAGGTCAGTACAGAACTCTGACTTTTGATTTAGCAGTCATTCTGGCACGCAGTGAGAATAACATTGCTGGGTGACTAAAAAACGAGAAACTGCTAAATTCCGTCTTGAATTACAGTGAGGGGGTGGGTAACAATTCACTCATTAGATGAGATATTTTAACAATTACACTAAGTTTGGAAATGCCCTATTTCTCATCATATTTCCAGAGAATTTGAATCACAAAATGTCCCCGTCCCCATGCCTCAAACAGAGAAAGCAGTTTACTACAAATTAAAATGAAATCTCCTTGGTAGTTGGAAAACAAGCAAAACTGAGCAGTATGGACTTAAATGTGGAACAAAAGTTTGCAGGTAGCCTTCTGGATCCCTGCCACAAACAGTATTTTCTCATTTTAACCCCTCTCACTGTATGACCCATTTTTTAATCATTTTAAAATATTCACGTGCCGCTAAAAAGACATGACTTAAATGGTATTTCAGGGGAATGGCATACATTCGTGAACCACGACAAGCATGTACTTTTTGAAGGCCTTTAGAAATAGGGGATTAACTTTCAGAAGGTTGCATGTCTAGAGCCCTTACCTTCTTTTTGTGCTTAGAAAACTGTTGCCGAAGTGAACTGATGATGACACACTGATACTATGATGAGTTTTAGATTTTATTATTCATTTAGGGCTTAAAAAGACCCACCTATGATCACTGGAAGTTCTGTATTTTAAATCCTTCACTGAGACACTACTTATCTCTTGTTAATATACTCTCACTGTCCACCTCCTTGTCATGATCTCTTACTCCCGTGGCACCTCCTCCTACTGTTTCTTGCCAACCTGTTTGAAATAGCCAGTTTGTTTCAGGATATACAAATAATTTTCACAGAAAATAATCATAAAAAGAGCCTTGATGTCTGGAGATTTAAAGAAGTTGCAGGTCAACTGGCAGCGACTAAGCAAACTGTTGAGGTCAACAGGGATCAGTGAGAAATCTGCAATACATTAGGTACTGATTAGGTTTAAGCCATGTTTACCCTCCTCAGGTAAGCAGTTCAGAATCACTATATTGGGAAGCAGGTATTAAAATACTAAACTGCACTGCAATTTAATATGATTTAAGAATACTATGTAGCACCACAGAAGTTGCTATAGAAACAAATATATTTTAATATTAATAATACAGTATGTGAGCTTAATCTGCTAGGTTATAAGAAATCCATGGAAACCTGGAAGTTCAGGGTTGTCACTCTGCTGCATTCTTGCTGCAAAAGCATAGGGTTGTGCTTTATTTGTTACCTTTAATTGTACAAGCTCTGTGGGACATAATCACGCAGTTCTGATTTCATCTAGTAAGGAAATTGATGTTTCACAAAGGTGAAACAAAATCTTCTGGAATACAAATATCATAGTGGGCAGTAAAATATTCACATTTTTTACAAAGAAGAAAATACACATGGAAAATTTACAGTGGATAAATGTACTTGGAAACTTTGATACGTTACAAGCAGATTGGTGCTACTAAATATTTCCTTTTGTGGCTGGTTTGCCTTCAATGCAGGATATTAAAGGAGTTGCAATGGCTTAATTACTATGCTAACTAGGAAGCTGTCATCCTAACTGATTTCAGGAAAGCCTCTGCAACAAAGCAAGCTCTGGGTGAAGGTGGACCTGTTCAGATGGTCAGGATGAAGAAGAATTTGCCATTTTTGACTCCAGAGTACATTATGCTTGGACACTACAGCTCTGTGCAGAACTGAGTTGTGGGTACAGGAGACAGAGAGCTTGGGACAATGAATTCAGTAACTTTTTTGTTACAGAAGAGACAGGACTGAAAAAGCCTTTAGGGAGTGTTTACTTTGCCTCAGCACACTCATTGGCCTGAAAATTGTTTATTTTTCTTGATAGCTTTAAAATATAAAATAAATGACAAAAAATAGAGATGTTAATATTGATCTACTTGCTTCTATTGCTAAGTGGTTTACTTTCAGAATTCAATGTGGAGGTAATAAAACTTTTTTAAATGGTTCTGACCCTTTTTATCTTGTCTTAAAGTAATTTAATTTCTGGCTGTGTCTGAAAATAATTTTTTTTATAGTTATCTCAAAGAAACATTCACAGAAGATATTTAACATACAGAAGCTCTGAGTAACATTTTGGCAAGGTAGATGATGCAGAGTTGGTGAGAACTGGCATTTCTCTCTTCTGCAGACACATTGATACTATTTTGTACCAGTGGGTGAATGACAGTAGCTAACCTGGATGGAAACAGGTGAAGAGGGAACTGTTGTAAAGCTTCTCCATCCACATCAATTTTCTCCTGCAGAGGCTTTACACTGCACCACACAGAATTATTTAGAACATGTTCACTCTCCAATTTCCATCCCATATTTTACAAAACCTTAAAAAACGCCTTTGGCAAGATTTTAAATGCGGTATCTCTATTTCCGTATACACTTGGGGATATCACAACAGCTTCAGGGAGA
Source organism: Mycteria americana (assembly GCF_035582795.1). NCBI lineage: Eukaryota > Metazoa > Chordata > Aves > Ciconiiformes > Ciconiidae > Mycteria > Mycteria americana. The sequence continues at coordinate 10,933,182 of NC_134365.1, read as the reverse complement.
AAATAAACGTACTTTCCTTCTGGAAATAATCTGAGAAAACAAGAACTCTCAGGCCCAAAAAATTTTGATAAAAGTCTTTTGACCGGTGCTAGTGTAGTGCTATTTATAAGAGAGAAAAAACAAAGATCGGACCTTTGTGACTAGTAACTTGCCCTGCAACTGTTTCCCAGGCCAAAAGCTCTAGAGTGCTAAAAATTAAATACATCTTACTGACCACCTCCATATCACAGGGGTCAGGATAACTGTAATTGTCTTCCTGGAAAAAACTGATTTTCTAAGTAAATTTTTAATTTTACATCATGATGCTGTAGTGGTCAAATACAATTATGTCTGCTCAGAATAATGCATGTTTCTCACAAGGATGACAGTGCTCAGATAGGTGGGGTTCTTTATCTCTTTCCAGCGATATTAAGAGTTGTGAAGACTCTAAAACATCCTTTATCCTGCAATGAAGTTGGTTCATAGAGTGAGTTATTTGAATAGATTCCTGTAAGACTCGTATCGTGTAAAACCCTCTTTCTCAACAAGAAATGGGTAGGCTCAGTACAACCTAGGCTGTATAAATCTCAATATATGCTAAACTAGAGATAGGAAAAGAGGGAAAAAGAAAAATAAATGATAGCTTGTGTTATAAGATAAGTGAATGCTTACTTCATAAAAACTACATCCTTACTTCATAAGACCTACATTCTGTTGTCAAATGCAAATGCTCACCAGCAAAGAAGTTTCGAAGGCTGCAGGACAGTAGGATATTCCTGCTTGTATGTTATCTGAGGAACTACCATGAGCCATATAAGCTATTAAGTAGCACAAAGGGGCCATGCAATACCTTCTCTTGCATCCATTACATCTCATGGAAAACAGAGTATAATCTCAATCAATCAGTAAAAATGATAAGTGAAACAATCAAGCGAAGACCTTAAAGATTTGAAATACATAAACTTGATTAATACAAAGAGGAAATGTGATGGTATACTAAGGTGAACTAGATGTCAAAGTCGGCAAGCTTGAAAAGCAGAATATGGTATTTTTCTTTCTCACTATAATAAATGGAACATTCTAATTATTAGATTGCTGATTTATTCAGTAGTTGATCACAGACTGTTGGGATTATACTGACCAACTAAAAGTGGGAACAAGTGTCAACAGGACAAAGCAACTCTTTTCCTTAAAATACTAAAAGAAGGGGCTTGAATTTGGATGGAATAAAGCTGATAAGGTAAAATGGGACTGTTTTGTTTGTCTTGTTTTGTTTTTTTAATAGGAATACCTAATGTATAGATAGTTCTGGTTAGCAGATTAACTCCTTTCATATATGTTTCAAAAATCAAGAGACAACCTGCAAAATTAATACTGAATTGCAGATGAATGTTATTCTAATTTCATCAAGTATGGATGACAAATACAGGTTCAACAGCACTTCAGCTGAATGTAGCTGGAATTTGATTAATCCTGTAGTCCCTATACTATTGGACAGTATGATTAAATTGTCAAATATTTATAAAACTAAAGGCACAGCTTACTTGACAGCTTACTTGATCTTGGTGTTGACTTGGTGGTCGAGAGTGGGACAACTTCTCTGGCAGCCTTCTGTCGAGGCCATGTCCATTCTCCAAACGAGACTCCCTGGGCTTGTCAAACCAATCTGTTTCTTCACGACGGAGATGATAGGCTTTGAAAACCAAGGACAGGTCAAATGTTCTGATCCAGTGCTGGGCAAAGGGCAATAATGTGCATTGTGCATAGCAAACATGCATAGTGGTTACTAATTGGCCATGCAGCTAAAGCAAAGTTACAGGCGAGACTTGAGACATTGAACTCAGGCATAATTTAGCTGTATGTGATATAGCAAAGTGAGAAGATTCTGTTTATGTCAAAACTATGGATATTAAATACCAGAAGAAACCCACTGACTAGTGCTATAGCCATTTCCTTCCTTCTGGCAGCTCAGAAATACACTGCAGATTTCACACATTTTTAAAATGTTTGATGAAAAAAATTAGTCAAATTAGTTACTTTGCAGTAGGCGAGGAAAAAAAAAAAAGAACAAAACAAAAAAACAACCCTCAAAACCCAACCTCCACTAATTTCCAAACTTCTGAACTGAATATTGTTCAAAATATTTTGGAAATAATCTAGAACTACTTATAAGAAAATTGAGACTCCTTTATGAAATCAGTATCATCCCAAGTCAAAGAAGATATGAAGCAATCTATACTCCTTTTAATTCTAAGCAGAAATATTGCAAGTATTTCTTGCAATTCATTTTGAATTCCATTCCCCGATTTTGCAGTATGAACCTTCTTTGTGCATGGAAAGTTAGCCAGAACGTTCTTTCTGCAATAATTCTGTAACAGTAATGTTCTTATATTTGCAACAGTTTTAAACCTGTATAAAATCTATTGTGTTAGATACCCTTTGGGGATCGAATAACACTGTTTCACGGAAATCAGTTTTGCAAATACACATATTTATGTCTACTGACTATTGGGTCAACTGACATAGGTTTCACTCCATTGGGATCAGAATCAGCTCCTATATGTTTAATATTTCCACTATAAAACATACAGATTTTCATCTACATTGCCCATCAGTGTAAACCAAAACAATGTGCAGCTAATTAGGATGTAATGAAAGTTTGAATTTTATGCTTTAATAAGCATGATAAATTTAGAATTCAAAGAAAGACAATATTTGTTTCAGCAAAACCACTAGAAACTGCAAACCTCAAATAAGGTCAGTTGTTGCTATAGTAACACGAGTGAATGCAATTGTTCCATGACACAGGAGAGAATTTAAAATGCAACATGGTAGTGTGCATAATCTTCTCTATTTAGTTGTTAAATAGAGTTGGTTTAACTAGTTGGTTTAACAAATAATTGGAAAAAAGTTTAATGGGTGTGCTGGTTTTGGCTGGGGTAATTTTCTTCACAGTAGCTAGTATGGGGCTCTGGTTTGGATTTGTGCTGAAAACAGGGTTGATAACACGGGGATGTTTTCATTATTGCTGAGCAGTGCTTACACAGAGTCAAGGCCTTTTCTGCTTCTCACCCCACCCCACCAGCGAGGAGGCTGGGGGTGCACAAGGAGTTGGGAGGGGACACGGCTGGGACAGCTGACCCCAGTGACCAAAGGGCTATTCCATACCATATGGCGTCATGCTCTGCATAGAAAGCTGGGGGAAAAAGAAGGAAAGGGGGGATATTCAGAGCGATGGAATTTTATCTTCCCAAGTCACCGTTAGGCGTGATGGAGCCCTGCTTTCCTGGAGATGGCTGAACACCTGCCTGCTGATGGGAAGGAGTGAATGAATTCCTTGCTTTGCTTTGCTTGTGTGCACGGCTTTTACTTTCCCTATTAAACTGTCTTTATCTCAGCCCATGAGTTTTCTCACTTTTACTCTTCTGATTCTCTCCCCCATCCCACTGAGGGGGAGTGAGCAAGCGGCTGTGTGGGGCTTAGCTGCCGGCTGGGGTTAAACCATGACAATGGGAAAAAAAAAAAAGTTGTGTTTTTTCATGACTATTTTATTAAATTTCTGCAAAAACCGGAGTAATATATATGCATGATTTTTGCAAAATAATATTTTGTATGTGGTAAAAACAACCATCCTATATTATATTAGGCCTTTGGATAATTCTTAATCTTGGTTCAGATATTATGCAGTCTCTTCCTTCCTAACTGCACATAAATTTAATCTAATATGAAATTGTTTGAAAATATTATTTAGATCAGCATATATGAATTCAACAGAAACATTATTAAAGGTTGATTCTTGTCTGGCTAGTGATTAGTTATTGATTAATTGCTCTCAATAAACCATTATGATCTAATACGCAAATCCTTTATTCTTTACACATTTATGTCAGTTGCGTAGTGCCTGCATGTACCAGGCTGGTTCATAACTCATCCTGACAGAACTTCTTACTGAAGCTTACATGAAGAACCTAATGCATTTTTCTGATCCCAGATACTAATGCTGACTATCACAATCTGTGTCATTAGCTGAGCAGAAGAAAGAATTATATTTTTTTTCTCCTCCTGTCTCAGCTGAAGCAACTTTTGCTGGATTTCTTGTTTAGAAAAGCTAGCACATATGTAGAATCCCATCCTGCAGTTCAGACCAGCCTACTTTTTTATCAAACTGTGATGAATATGCATATTTTATATGAAATTAAAAAAGGTATGTATGTATGTGTATATAGACACACACACGCCACATTCATATGTACATATACACACACAATTGGTTTTGGCTTGATTAGTTGGGATTTCTTTCATCTGGAAATCTGAGAACAGCCAAGATGAATCACTGACAGTCTTAGAGGACACATCCTTTTTTCTATGTCTAACAATATGCAGCCAGATGGTTCCACCTGTAAAAAAACTCCTGCTGGAGTCAATAAGGTCCCATTCTGTTAATCATCACACACACTTTAAAAAGGTGAGGTTGGACTCAAGGCTGTGGAGTCCAAGAAACTCTATTAGAGAACTAATTGTGATCACTGTAAATCCCACAGATGAAAAATTATAAAGGGTCAGCTGTGTTGTAGTGATCAATAGAGTTGATAAAGTTATAGACCTGTAACAGACCCTCCTGCTGTTGGTAGAGTTCAACTCTGAACCTTCACTAACTTCACGTCCTCAACAGAGAATCAGTAAAGGAGATATTGTCTCATATTCTCAACTGGGGGGTGTGTGTGATCAAAACTAAATGTGCAGCTTAAATTTTCTCGATGTCTTCATACCTGAATTTTAAACTTCTAAATGCTATGGTAGAATTAACAAATTAGCATATAAAAGAAAAAAAAATCCTGTAGGTGAGAAAAGGTATATTTTATATATACTCTGCTGACCAGCAGGGACTATTTACATTCATAAAATTGAGCACTAGCTTCAGCAACCTTGAAAAGTAGTATCTTCAACATACTTAATAGTTTGTGGAAACTGTAGCAGCTATGGGGTTAATAAAGAGCTATTTGCTGGATCAGAGCTTTCATGGTACTCAGAACCCTGAGAAAATACCAGGTATTTCAAAAGCTCAAAACACTATTTATTTTCAATGGGAGCCTGTGGATGTTGTACTCTTTTGACACTAAAGCCATTTTTTTAACCTGTCTGAAGTGTAGAATCCTAGTGTAGGTACTACTTACGTGCTGAAGCATGGTTTTAAGATTTGCTACAGTACGTAGGTGTACTTGGTGAAAACCAGAAGGTTTGGCCTCAAAGTCCTATTTATATTCTCTTCTGGTATTTGCTATGGAATGTCACTTATAAAAAATGAACAAAAAGTCAAGCACATGTCTCAATTTGAACTGAAGAAAAACCATTTAAATTTAATACCTTGACTTACATTCATTTTTAAAAGTCTCTAAAGATGAAAATTCAAGTTTTAGTACAATAAGAGTTTTCCTAAGATAGTGCTTAAGACTGATTTCTTTTAATGAAATCTCATCAACACCATGCAGCAGTTGTTTAAAAAAAAAAAAAAGAAAAAGCAAAGCAAACTGTGTTAAAAGGCTGGATGCAACACAGCAGAATAGCTGTCCGCTGTCAGGGCACTACAGAGAAAAGTGCGCTCCAGAGAAAAGAAAGCCATAACTTCCTGAAGAACTGTAATTGCTTCTTTGGAACATTTTTTATCTTACATCCAAAGTATATGAATTATTTTCAATTCAAGTTACTTGCTATTAGACAGCATACTGGAAAATAATGTCATAAAGTGTTCTGATTTCCCAAGACTTTACATAAAATGGTGCAAAAATAAGCTATTTGTGAAGAAACAAAAGCTTGATAGAAATTAGAAAAATATTGCTGAAAGGGGAAGCCCTGGTATTCAGGGACATATCAATCTAATAAGCACAATGTGAATTGAGTTAGAATACTTCTGAAAGAGTGTAACTAAACAGAGACAAATTTAAAACAAAAACATGTTCAGCCTAAAATGTAACATGTATGCCTTGTACAAATATATAACAGAAACATAATGCACTGTAATGCAGAAATATAATTCCCTGTTTATATGAGGTAGAATAGCACCAAATAGGCTTTTTTTGGTCCAGTTTGGTTCTCCTTAGTTTTCAGGAGCAGAAGTCCTGTGTCTTTCACAATGTGACCCTAGAATGACCCTTAAAAGTTAACAAGTTGAGTTGAGACAAAATAACATCTACTTATTTAAGAATTATATGAGTTGCAACTTGGGGAGTTCCTCTCAACTGCCTTCAGATTTAATTGTAGGACTCTGTGTACTAAGAATTTAAGAACAGTGAAAACACTTAAACTTCTGATAAAAATCAAAAAAGCTGATGATCCTGAACCTCTCTTGAAACACAGACTTCATGAGGGGGTTGTACATATCTAAGAAATATGAAAAGAAATTTACAGAACAAAACCCTTCAATATATTTTACTATCAGGAAAGCAAATAGATTCAATTTTCTAATGCTTATGAAAGATTCAGCATATGTAAAAAAGCAATAATGCAATAATGAACACTGAGGTTAATATAAACCTGAAAAATAAACCATACTACTTCATAATCATGCAAATGTGTCTTTTGAGACAATCATTGCCATTTACAGACAATATAGCGCATGCAAAGTCTCTTTTATTGTGCAGTAAATACACATAAGAAAAAGTTAAGGGAGCGCATACAATTTTGAACATATTAATTTCATTTTCTTTCAAACTGTCTTTATGATTTTTAAACAATTTAGAATATATTAAGTCTGAACTGACTCAAACAAAACTGATACATAATTTGCAATTATTTAGTACTCAACATCAGCTTTAACATTCTGCTGTACTTGAGAAGAAGAAACATTTTTAATTGCACCATTTATAATACATCAGAAAGGTTCCTTTCATGAACCTAAGTGAGATAAACTCTTGTGCTTATTTGGCAGACATATTGTATGGGGTGCATATAAAACCAGCTATGCTGCATAATCCATCAATAGAAGTAAAATACTTTACGCAAGTTTATTGAAGGATGAGATTGTCTTGCACCATTCAAATGACAAATTATCTTACATCATCACAATTCTGAATGCACATAAGTCCACATGACAGGATGCTTTCAACAAACCATATGTAGAACGTTACTTTGCTATTACGTTAAGCTCTCTATGGTTCTAAACACAATACGTACTTAATGGATATACTATGTCTATATAAACGCAGATCTAAAGTGGTGCATCGGGAGATGGAATTATCAGTTCTTGAATTCTATCATGAAATTTCATGCAAATAAAACTACTAGAGTTTTTTTAGAGATTTGGGAGATTATTTCCAAATCCCAACAAAAACTATTGCAAATAAGTTAAATGATTCACAGTCACTGGAGAAGGCTCCACATAAAGACTGATGGTAGGGTCTGTATTGTACATGGAATATTCTACACAATATCATTAGAAAAGTAGACATCAACAAGTGAAAAGGAAAATGCACAAGCAAACCAAAAGGACAGCAAATCAACAACAATACAGTGAGCATGCTAGAACAGCTTAACGCCATCCAGAAACTGTTGTTAGGGTAAAATAAAAAATACCAAATAAAACAAAAGAAATCAAACCCCCAAAATGGAGATATACAGAAGATGCACCAAGGAACAGAAAAAAGAACAAGTCTTTGAAGTATAACAAAAATTAGACACATGCATAGAAATGAGGATTTGTGTTGTGATAGTAAGATACCAGTCTGAGGCCTAATTTACCTTCACTGTCTGACATGGCATGCTGGAAGTCATCCATGATGAAGGCTATATCTCGATCATAGCCTCGAGTCCGTGACTCCTCCCTCATATGTTGCTGGACCTCAGGTAATGAATGGCTCGATCCAAACTGGTCCCTGGTATCTGCGGATATTGGTGGCAAGGGTCCAGCTGCTGCTCTTGCCATTCCCATTGGCTGGCCAACAGGACTTAGTGGGCTCTCCTCCTCTGAGTTCTGTGCTACTATTGGGATCCTTCCCCTGCTTTGGCTAATAGGTAGACTGGTGGGTTTAGTTCTTCCAGAAGGTGCTGCATGGCTAAAGGAAACATCTAAGGGTTCAGCTTCTTGGGCTTTCAGTCTTAAAGAAGAACTGGAAGAATCCCTTTTTAATGACAAATCAAGCCCATAAACTGAGGAGGGTCTAGATGAGGGCCTAGATCTACTACCACTGCTATAAGATTTGTCTGCTTCATCTTGTAATGTGGATCTCATTGTTGGACCTAGTGCAGTCCCGAGGCCTGCTCCAATGGATGAAGTCAGTGGTGGCCCCATGTATTTCTGTTGGTCAGTGATGTTTTTTCTAAGACCAAAAGTGATATCATCCTGAAGAAGCCTTGCCCTAGTAGTAATTCCCCCAAGTGTTGAAGTGCTAGAAGTCATATAGCTTGAATAGTCAGGCTCAAGGTCTCTGCTTTCTTGGATGGGTGAAAACTTTGTTAGTTTTGGGTCTATCAAAGCTTTCTTGTGTTTTGACTGCTTCTGGTAAAGGAGGGCTGCTGGGAGCTGCTTAGCAGCCTGTTTCTCAAGAGTAAGCCTACCTATGCTATATTTCTCAGATTTTGGAAAATGCCTGTAGCTGCCCTCTGCGTGGTAATACTGTGACAGGCCAGCCAGGTGATCAAGACTTTCTGCACCTCTACGGAACTCTTGTTTTATCTGGTGTTTCAGAAGTTTGAGCTCATATGGGTCCTCCATTGGGTCTTCATCAGCTTTAACATAGGAATGTAACCTAGAAGAAGTCTGCAGTGGTGCTAGGAAGTCTGACACTTCTTGTGCTCTCCTGGCCTCAGTTGTGCGAAGCAGTCGATCTGTTTTGGTCAGATCTTTCTCATGGAGGCTAAAACTGGAACCAAGTGCTCCTGTTCCTTTAGTAAGTTCTCCTATATCATCAATCAGCACATAATTTCGGGGTGTATGGTGGTGGTCTATATCTGCATAGAATGAATCTGCAGATATACTTGATATAGGGCTGCTTGCTATGCTGTTTCTCTCATCTAGTCCTATCCTTAAGTCCAAGGTAGAATATTTACTGCCCAGCTGGGAAACTGCATAATTATTGTCAGTTGAAACTGGTGCTATCATGAGAGGCTGATTGCGAATTACATCATAGTTTGTTGTTATCTTAGGCTCCAAATATAATGTGGTTTGTCTTGGCTTTGGCTGTATCACCATCATCTGTGATGGGAGTTGATATGATGGCTGTTGAGATGGTGGAGGTTGAGCCTGTGGAGTAAAGGACATAGTAGCTCCTGTTTGGAAAGCTGTCTGGGTCTGATAGGGTGAAACCTGCTGGTGATACAAAGGCTGCTGTTGTTGGTAATGTGATTGCTGTGTGAACTGAGTTGGTGCTTGAGTTGGCAGGGCAGGAGATGAATACTGATATTGAGCATATGGGCTTGTAGCAGGGGCAAACTGTGTTTCTGGCTGGGTTTGTGGTGGCATAAACTGGTTAAATTCTGTCTGTGGTGCAGTACGTGGTCTTTCCAAGCCGTGCTGAGTTTCTATTCTGGTTGACCTGGTATTATTAACTTCACTGTCTGACATATAATCACGTTCTTCTGCTACTCCTTGGAGATAAGCACGCTCTCTCTTTTCTCTTTCTTTTAGTAAGGCTTCTTTCCTCCTATTAATGCCCATTTCCAAGTATCTCAGCTTGGCATCTATTTCTTTTTCCTCCTCATCTAGCTCTGCTTGCTTCTTCCTAAGCTTGGCTGATTCACGTTCGACCAGATCCAATTCCCTGTCTATATCCTGAAGAATTTTGGCTCTGGCCATAGTGTTGGTCCTACAAATCCTTCTGCGTGAAACTGATCCCACAGAAGTATATGGCGACTGAGTTCCTGCTGTTGCTTCCTCTGGAGGTGGGTTGGGCAGAGTCCTCTTCACCTTCTTTTGAGTGCCTGATGGAGTTATGCTTGAAGAACCTTTTGTCTGCAACAGAAGAAACAAGACTGAATCACTATTCTGGAGTCTTGATCGCAAATTAATCACGAGCTGTTTAAATTTTTTTCTTGGTATGGCTTTATATCTTAACCACATACTTTCTCTAATGGAGAGAAGGCTTGTGGTATCTGTAAATAAGCAGCAGAAAACGGCATGAAAAAATGCTGGCAGTCTGCTAAAGGTCAGGAAAATAAGCAATCTAATGCAAAATAAGGGTGACACTCACTAGAACTTCGTTTAGCCTAGGATTGAAAAATCTACTTTATATTCTTGAAATTGAATTGACTGTAATTTAAAAGTTTTTTTTTTATCTCCGTATGCTTATAAAAATATACAATGCATGTGTGTGTGGGAGGGGAATATATATAGATATACACACCTTCCTTTTATATAACATTTAATGGAAACAAATATGTATAACTATAAATATACATGTATACACATTAATATATAAATATATGTATAATCCATACAATCAAATAGAAGTCTCTAAGCCAGACACCGAGCGCATGCTGAGCACCTATAGTTTGTACTGAAATCCAGACACCAAAGCAGGACTTTTTGGTGCCAACACACTTGTTACATCAGGTAATTCTTAGTCCACTTTGTCATTTTTGCCTCACCTCTGCTGTTACATATATATTTTCATGGAAGATTCTTGTGCTTTACAAAAGTGGTGTGAGCTTTCTTCAGTTCATTGAGGACTTTCTTAAATGAAATTTGTTCCAGTTCCAAAGCTACAGTTTAAAACTTCAAAAAAGTTAAGCAGTATAAAAATATAGGAACCTAGTTCAGTCCAGATGTCCAGACTTCCCCACAGTTAATGGCAGAAGGGTGATTCACCCTGATCTAGGAGAAGTATCTACCTTAGGCTCATGAGTCATTTTTTGGAGGTGCCTATCTCTCTTCATCAACTAGGAAAGCAGGCAACACAACTGGTTAGATGCAATCTAAATTGCACTCTAAATTACTAGGCTTTTTGAGAGGTTCTTTTTAGTTTTGAAGTAAATTTAGGCTCCCACAAAATGTAGATACATTAAGAAGTGGGACCTGAATGATTTTGAAATTGTATCCTATCTCCCCAATAGCTTCTTATGAATTTTGCCTTAGTAAAGGAAGAGGGATTGGTCTATACACATACATACACTAAAAATAATCACCTCAGCCATTACAGAGTGCAGCTGTGTTAATAGCAAAATATGAAAACACTTTAGCACAGTTTAATAAGGGAAGTAAAAAGAATATTAACTAACTTGACTCTTCTGCCTCTGCAGGCAAGCACAGCACTTTAGCAACCATTAACTGTTATTAATTAAAAATGGAATTTCTTCTGAAATAAATGCTACTTCACTCAGATAAGAAGTCAACAAGATTAATTTTAATCAGGAGTTTAAAAATCACTGTTTTCTCTGTTTATTCTAATATCTCATCAACAAATTGTAAAAGTTTTTAAAAAGTGTTGAAAACCCTCTTTTGTGGCTCCCCTGTTACCTAACCTTAGCAAATCACATTAATCAACACATCATTTGTCATGGATCTTTAAAGAAACATTCACTACCTTTTCAAGTGCCATTTAAGCTCTCTTCATCCTCTTCATCTAAATTCCATCAACTTTTCCATGTTTCAGATTTCAATAAATGCAATTTAATTTTGTTTTCTGCTTCCTGTGGCCATTTCCCAAACCCATGTTGTGCCAACAAATCAAAGAAACTAATTTTCTCTTGCTCAGTGTGTACTTACAATCAAAGAGAAATTAATCATCTACAGTAGGTCTAGTTGGCTATTAATTTATATTGTAAATTCAATCCAATACCACTGTTATGTTCCCCTCCCAAACTGAAATAGCAATCACAGATGGTGAAACAGTCACAGATGGCCACTGGTATTGGGGAAGAGCTATTAATAACACACTCATTAGAAGGTCTATAATACTTTATGGAATTATTATTTTCAGATGACAGTTAAGTTGCTGGTGAATACATCCCAATGTCAGCTTATGATGCATTTTATTTAAAAAAAAAATAATGCTTTTATATCTTTGTCTCTACATACAGAAGCTCAGACTAATAGATACTAAAGGAAGATGTACCACTTGCTTTTGAAAAAGTACTGATAATCTCTAGTTCTTACCTGCTATTCTCACAAAAGGCAAGTCTTAATTATTTTTACTTGATATTTACATTGGGATAAGAAAAAATAAATATGATATTTTAGTACTGTGATAAAATGTGTGGGTTTTTTTCTTCTTCCTGGATATTCTCATCAGCAGTTATGTTAGCATGCTACCGGGGAACTGTGTTAATAGATTTAAGGGAAGCTCAACTGCAGTATTTCGGCAGATAACTTTAGAGTAGTTGTTAAATTTAGTTTTTGCATTTCCTTTGAATTTGTTAACTAGCAAGGAAAAAAGATAAGCTAGGGCTGACCTTCACGAAATTCTAATCTCTTTATCACAAAGAATTGGGAGTGGAATGGACTAATTGTGCTGTCTAGGCCTATCCCTGTATTTTTTGTTCCTGTAACACATTTATAATGTTATGCTCATTTTAGGTTTAAAGTATCCAAAGGAAATATGGGGCAGAAACCTTCAGGAGACTACTCTGGAGCCAAATAAAAAACCCTATCAAATACAGGCAGGCATTCTTAGGCCTTACAATTACTGGTTAGAGGTTAGATTAGATGTCAGACAGGCGACCTTAGCAATCTCTCTGACTGAATAAGCCAGGAAGCTTTTTACCATATTTTAACACATTTTCCATCTTCTTCATCCTAACTCATTTACTTCTAGCTATCTACTATCACCCTCACCCATTTTTAAAAATCATTCTGTGTTTAGCAAATGATCACTAAATGCTGACTGTAAATCTCAAGAACTAGAAGTAAATTATTCTGCTTCTTGTTTCACCATGACAACCTTATAAATTTTATTACTTTTTTGCTGACCCTTGTACATGGAGAGAATTTCACAGTACTCTGGGACATCCCTTCAGGATGGACATAATGGTAATCAGATCTGCTTCTGAGGCAAAGCTGACCTTGCTAAAATAAGCCCAAAGCTTGTGCTTGAGATAAAGCTACAGATATGTTCTCCCCAATATTACAGATTAAAGAACTGAGAAAGAAACAATCATCTTCCCCTTCCCCCACCAATTTTTAAGCTTACCAATGTTTTGATAATAAAGATAGGAAAAGAATGCAGTTAAGTCTTGCAGTTCAATGACAAGATAACATCACAGTGAGGAACTCAAAACACTGAGCTGAAGGTTGCGTGCAAATAGATTTAGCAAAACCTTCCTCTTCTCCCTTGCCAATACACATTAGTCTTGATGTGCTTGATCTCCTGAGTTTTAATTTTTAGAGGTCATCTGAACAAAGGCTTGTGAACCCTGTTAAATTGTGTGGTGACTTTGGAACAATTCCTTTGAGATGACCATCCTATTTCTTATGAATCTTTGTGAAAATACTTCTTTCTACCTATTTTTGTCTCCTCCAATTTGATGGCATTGCTGACGAGGCCAGCAAGACTCCAACCCACTACAAGAATCGGTCAAGCACTAGGAAATATTCATATGTTCCACTGGTTTTTATCTGTTTTAAAGAGATAGTTACTCTGGGGGACTGAATGGCTCAGGACATCTGTGATGAATTTCTGCCTCTAAACAGTGGGTTGAGTCTAGTTACTCAATCTTTCTCCTCCTCAGCTGAATTTGAATATGATATTGTGCTGTTCTTGCATCCTCCTCTCTCTCTATTCATCTAGACATGCTTGGGTATTAGCTTTATTTGCTCAAAGAACTCAGCTATCACACTTGGGCATACAACTCATATAACTCTTGCATCTGTTGGATTTTAGTAGCGAATATGAAACCCTCATTATTCATTGTTCTTTTAACATTTTATGTGATCACAACACAAACAAACTTAAATTTCTTCTTCTGTCCTCTTTAGAGCTGACAAAATAGACCCGTATTAATATATATTTTTTGGTATAAGTAGGGACAAATCCTGCAAAGAATGTATACAATATCTATACATACTGCACAAACCAATTACAACTGTAATGACAGCATCCTTATTAGAGTTTGCCAACACTAGATTGTCTATGTAATTAACACAGTGATGTTAGACTACCTACAGTCTGTGATGCTATGACAAAGCAAAGGTAAAGTGAGTCATAGCTGAAGCCACTCCTCTGCCACAAGCCTCTGAAGATGTAACAGCATGGTGGAAAGCCTGTTCTACACTCTAGAAGAACAAAAGAGTACCCTCTGCAGGGTAAGGGAAGCATCTCATGCTGACTTGCAATATGACTTGAAATGTCAGCAGAAAGTTGGTTGTACCCTGATTACCAGAAAAACAATGCAAATAATATTTTTTGCTTTCAAATAAGTACTATGCAGTCAATAAGCTTGCTCAGCAAACTCATGACTAGCATCAGTTCGAGAGATGCACGCTGATGTGTTAAATGAAATTACTGGGAATAAATCATTTGCATCTAGAAAAGATGCCAAGCAGAGGGACAGAAATTTCTCTCCCATTCAGAAAAGAGGTCACTTTAGGTGGGGGCCAATGCAGGTTACTGAGGCAGTGATGGGGTGGAAGGTGAAGCCTGTGCTGTAGCTCTCTGTGTTCCAGCTCTCACATCTGGGATTTTTCATGTATCAAAAAACTCCCCAAATGCAACCCCTCCAAACCCCCAAAATGCACAGTAAAAATTGCAATTGTAAAGAAGCCGTTCTACTTATAAAGGGTTGGTATGTGTTAGTCAGTATTACAGTATGTGCTCTTCATCATTAGAAATGCATCAGTAAGAACAGTTAGAAATTTTGGCAATTCGTTATTTTAAACATTCAATTTACTTCAAAGAATCTATGAAAATCAGTTATGATTCGTTAAGAACCTTTCAGTAATTTAACAGTATCTTTAAAATTGCTTGTAAATGAAATCTAATTCCAAAAGATACTAACATAATACAGTAATATTAGATTACTTCATTGTAAGTATGGAATTCTTAACTGCATCTTCTTGTGGGATGCAGATAGAGATACTGGACAATTTTTGTAGCTTGTCCTGTGCAAAGAAAATAGTTTATCATGTAAGTTTTTGTGGACCCTTCTGGACTTAATATCTATTATGTGGTAACCACTGACTAGAGGGGACCAGCTTTGTTAACCCTGGGTAACAAACATTAGAGCAAGAATATTGAGAAACTTCTCTCACTGGCTAAGGCTGACAGAGGGTCACTTTTATGGCATGAAGAACCACAGAGTGTGGGAACCCACCTCTGAGGCCAACAGGTAAAGGGAAGCAGATGAATTGTGCATAGTAAGGAAAATATATTAAAATATCTATTTATAAAAGCTAGTCTCATCAGCAGTGCCGAGAATGGAGTAATACATGCCCTAAACAAATTCTAACCATCAGTAAAACCCTATCAGCCAACCTGTACTGCCTTGCCTCGTGTGCCATTGCTGGCAAGGGGAGTGGAAGATGAATTTGATGCGCTGAATTTGGCCTTGTGTATGGGAGGGGAATACCTTGCTTCATGAGTAATATACTAGAGCTTTCCTTTAATGTAACTCTTGTCTTTTTCTTTTCTGCAAGTATTTTGCTCTGGGGACTGAGCAGTCAGGCAGAAAACTAGTTTCTAAATCACTACACAGCAGCACTTAGATGCCAGTCAGTCTGATTTTCTCTTTTTTTTTTTTTCCACTCCTTTGGAGGCTCTGTAAAGATAAATTTCTCTTCTGTTAAAACCAATATAAAATTTTTAGAAATAGTCTATTCCAAAACAATAAGCATTTTTAGAGGGTTTTTTTGCTTTCATTTGTGTCAGTCAGAGAGTCACTCATTCCTCAGATGAGCACTTCTGTACTTTCCATCCTCTTGCTCCTTTCATTTTCTCTGTGAAATTGTTTGAAATTGCCATTTTCACTTCAAATGCATGCAACGGGAACAGCACAGTGCACTTCCTAACAGCCAACGTGACATGAGATATCAAGTTCTTTCCTCATTTAAACACATAAAAGGCCATATGTTTCTTTTGATCTTGGGGGGGAGAAAGGAGAAAATCAATGGAAATTTGATATTCAAACTACAGACAGATGTGGCCCTTATACAGTGATTTTCAAAGGGATCTGAACCTACATTTCATCTACTTTATGTGAGTAGGCATAATAGTTGTTCTCAGTCGTTTGCATAGAAGCAGTAGTTTTACACAGATTAACCGATTTGTGATTCATTTGGAACAGGACTGACAACTTTTGCTTATAAGGGCAATGGGGCAACTCCCTCAATTTATACTGGTAAAAATGAGGAATAGCAGTTTAAATCAGCAGAAATCCATCAGTGGAAAATCAGTTTGTGAGAAGAATGAAATCCAGTGTTTTGAAACTGACTTTAAATATTGTAACTGCAACTATACTCCGTATGTCTGCATTTAACTGATTTTAGACAACATACACATTATTCACAAGCTTATGTTTTCATTTCCTAAGCTTCTATCTGCAAACAATATCTATACCGTTTGCTTTTTCTACTCACTGAAGACACAGCAGTCTCTTTACCCATTCCCCTTAGTACAATTCAATACTGTTTGTAATTTTTTTTCTTCCATAGCTTAAGCCTTATACAAAAGGGAAATATTTCTGGCTACCTCATACAGTAACATTACCTTCAAAACGCACCTGAAAACACTTATTTTCTTTTTTATTCTTAATTATTTTTTTGCCTCTGCTATTCTTTGCTATTTATCTTTGTAATCATATTACTTATCTTTGCAAAGTGTTCTTGGATACAAGCTTATATAAGAGATTTATATTAAATTATATTAAATATATACAGAATTACATGTATCTCAGTTACTTTACAATGGGGAAAAATCCCTGGCAGATTGATTCAGACAATGGGCATCTGTCAAGCTAAATGAAAGAGTCAAATTGTCAGAGTTGAGCACTGCTTCTGCATTGAAATCTCTGTACCAAATGCGCTCAATATTCTTCCCACTAATCAATCTCTAAAAAAGAAAAAAAGGGAAAATAGGGAAAAGGAAGGGGAAGGGGGAAAGAAGAGGAGAAAGGAAAAACCCTGTCCTCAAAACAGAAGAACATAGTCAGAATTTCTTCTCTGAATGACAAATACAGATTTCATACTTTGCTATAAATGGCTTGAAAACATTTCAGGAAATATATAGCTGCTATGCAGGCAATACCTACTGACGCTTACTAAATGTCTGTCTTTATATGCTTTGTACTAAAATATGTTAAATATTCTTAAGTATTTCATTTATATATCAGTTTATTAAAAACTATCAAGGGACTTCACAGAAAGAAAATACTATTGTCCCACTGCTACAATACTGTGTTTTTAGTACCAACTCCAGTTAGTACTCTGAGTGCTATAGTACTATATATGGTCTAGGATTGAAGCCTGAATCTGATAAAGAATTCAGATAAATGCTTTTATCTGTGAATTAAAATCTTTCCTCATTTGTAAATTACTTGTGAATTTTAAGAAGATAGTCCAATTTTTGTTTAAAAGAAAAAAGGATCCAAATGAATGGATTTATCTAGATGCTATTTCCCCTCATGACTCATTAAAGTTTCTGAAGAGGAGGTTTCTGAAGCATATTCTGCTTTGACAACCCAAAAGATTATGAAATAAATGACAAAACAGAGGATAAGGTATATGGAATTCTATGTATTGCATAACAGCAAGTTGGACAAAAGAAAGATTCACTATCTGGAGAAACACTAATGGCAAAGCTAGAATTGCTATGAGGTAGGTGCTTAACAAGATTAAGACAAAGTCTGTTGATTCATGGTGACTATGTACTATACTATAACATAGTATACTAAACTATAACATAACTAGTGTTTCTTAATCAATCATCACTGCTTTTTTCCCCCCGTTGTTTCACTGACAGTCTAAGAGGCATTTTACATAAATACAGAACTGTAGATACTCAGAACTTCTCAGCCTAACCTGCAGAAAGTTATCAACAGTTCTATGAAGTGGATGGACCATTCGATGCCTGTGCTAGGTTAAGACACAAATGTTGTTTGCACATGATGCGTCTTGTCTCCAGCACAGCCTGGTTTGTATTTAACTAACTAATGACACAGAACTGTACCTCAGTAATATGTTCTGATACAGAGGTGATGTGATTCTGCCATTGGTAATTCGAAACAGTTATATTAAAGGATATTGTACCAAGGAATTAATTGTTAGCTTTGGGATTAGTTGATCATGAAGCTATTTGGGGCAGTAGAAAAAGACATCAGTCATCTTCATCTTGGAATGATGAAGTCCTTGGAATAAATCTTTTCACACATAGTGCAACATCCTTAGCATGGGCTTATTCACTCATAGTAATTAATAACACACTGTTTCTCATCATGTAACACACAGATCATTATATGTCATTCCCCTCAGTCAGAATAATAAATTTTATTGGAAACTCAGATCTCATCTATGGAAAATTTTACTGGATTATAAAGAGTCTTTTCCCAGTCAACAAGAACATACTTTAAATTCTCTTCCTTTGCAATCTAACTGAGAATCCTGGCCAGAAAATACTGGTGAGAAAAATTCAGAACAGTTTATACTTATCAGTAGGATATGCATATGCTGAATTAACACCATCTGTTTTCAACTGATATCAGACTACTTTGCAAACTTTCAGCTACAATTAAAAAAAAACCCCACATCAAAACCCCCTCTATCTCTGAAAGAAAGGAAATATTAATCTTGTTTTACAGGAGAAAAACAAACAAACAAAAAAGGTGTGAGAAAATCTTGGCTTTTTCTGCCTCTCCTTCA
Organism: Mycteria americana; assembly: GCF_035582795.1. NCBI lineage: Eukaryota > Metazoa > Chordata > Aves > Ciconiiformes > Ciconiidae > Mycteria > Mycteria americana. Next base: position 10,914,428 of record NC_134365.1, on the reverse strand, counting down.
CTACTGACTTCCTCCAAAGGATGATAGCTGACGAGACTCCACATGCTGCGCCACAGCCCTTGTTTATTCGCAAGAGTGAGGATTCATCTGCCCAAGAGCAGACATAATGTACAGGCTAATCTGAGCTAGTCCTCCAGACTACGGAACTGAAAGAAAGTGCAATTTTTCTTCAGCTCACTCCAAAATCACACCCGTTTCTCTTATTGACTGTACAAACAGCCGCATGTAACACAGATGCCACCTGTAAATGTCTCAAGACAGAGGAGGTCAGTCCCACTCCCAGCAACTGCAGCAGTTTGAATTCCTGCTTTTGGCTCCTCATGCAGGATCTGCTTTGTAGCAGAGTTTTAATCCTTTTCTCCATGCAGGAATCTTGCCACCTCTGCAATTCTTCAGAAATGACACCTCTCCTCAGCAACCAAAGGCTCCGGGTTTGGCTCAGTTTGATCGTTCAGGCAGTATTTATTTTATTCTGTGCTCATGATGCTTTGCTTCCCTGGTCTAAGATTAAAGGTGGCAGAGTGAGCAGAGCCCTGATTAATCACTTTCTCTAAAATGTGGTTCATGCTGGGGAACAATGGCCATTTAAGTCCTGCTGTAAGGCACGGATTAGACAAACTCACCAAGTGCCTAACTGCTTAATTCAGGCCTTTATATAAGCATCACAGGTAAACCTTCTCTTTGTCTTCTCTGCTCAGCCCTGGCTTCATCCATACTGCTGTGCACCTGCAGAACAGCCTGCATCAAATTTCCTTCCCCCTCTTTCCAAAAATGCCTTAAAATTTACCAATGCAACACATTCTATTGCAGAAAAACATACTTCTTACTCTCCTTTGGTACCATCTATAGCTCTGTAAGACTTTTCAAGTTCTGTAAGGACCAATAGTCCTTCATGGTGGTTACACAGTTGTCAAAATCCCAGCATTACACACTATTAGAATAGAATACAAACAAAAGGCAGAATAGAAACAAAAGGAGGTTTGTGAAACCCTTTTCAGTTGCTGACGCCCAGCTTCCAGGCTTCACTCCATTCCAACAACTCCCCAGCTTTCTGGTCTGCAGCAAATTGTGCATAATCCCCTCTGCTTCAGCTGGACAAGTTGCTTTCAGCTCGGGTTGTGAGTCCCTTCCTCTTTCTTCTCTGCAGTTTCTCAGTATCTCCCTGAACTTTTGCTTGAAACTTTTTTGTTTCCCCTCTCCCTCCACCCCTCTTTTTTCTAAGTATGAGAACTCCCACGAAAATATGCTCAGTTGCTCCCAGGGCAGGAGCAATCTCTCCCTCTCCCCCCTCCCCCCGAAGCTTCCAGCCAACCCAATCCTCTCCTTTTTTAACGAAATGTAACTGAACCTGACAACAAACACACAGAATAGATCGTCTGCCACAGATGGCTAAACTTACGAAGTGTGAAAACCACTCACAGTATGTCCAGATTTTCCATTACACTTTTTCTACAGTGAGAAAGTGTACTAGCCAGACCACACAAAACCCCATATTCCTATTCTTATTCTCATATAAGAATGGCATCCCCAGTTTGATATAAACCCATTTCCAAGAGACACAAGTTAAACAAAATCAAATTAACTCCTCCTTCCACCCCACCCCAAACCTTCAAAAAGCCAACTTTTCAAAGAAGGCATTAATACGTGAATAAATGTGTACAGAAATTTGCTATACTGATACAAAACAGAACATCTTCTCATGGAAGAAAAACAGCTTTCACTATGGTATCTGTTTAATTTATACCTCTTTTTTTTCAAGCAAAAAAAAAATCTTTTAAAAGGCATGAAACCATTTTTTCAAAGTTTACTTTTTTTCTATTTTTCTTGTATATGTATTCTACAGTCTGTTTATATTACTCCAGATTTAATCCATGGAGCTGGGAAAGAGAAGTGGCAAATGTCTCATCATTTGAGAGTATTTAAAATCAGACTGGGCATCAGCATCAGCTCTTCACCAAAGCAATCCAGTCAAGGCACTCAACTCAGTCTTGATTAGCACAACTGTGAATAAAACTGGGAGAAAGTCCTGATTTTTAGAACAACCTCCATCTTTAAGTATAAATGGATATAGTTTTTATACCTTATTGTTTTAGCTATTGTTAAATATGGTTTATATGGCTAACACTGAAATCTAGATTCATTTTCAGAAGAGGAAGAGTTCCGTTCCTGGATAAATTCAATCAGATGACAGCTTTGCAGGCAATGTGATATTTAATCAAACTGTGTAGGGTTGGGGAAGAAGAAAGCAGTAACCTTTAATGAATTTTCTTCCTAGTATTTTAATAGCAATTATACTATTTTAGAATCATGACCTTCCTCTTCCTATTTCTGCTTACTGTGACAAGCAGGACAGGAAGATAGAAATTTGGCAAGCTTACTTTTAAACACTAATGAAGTTAAAAATAAAGAAAAGGCAGCAGAAAAACAGAAGTTAATGTGAAAGATGTGCCATTTGCAGTTTCTAAACCTACATTTGTATCAAAAAAAAGGAGAAACAGAACTTAAATAAACTGCTTGAAACATCAAATGTTTCAAGACACCACACAAAAATGAAAATTCTTACAGTCGACTTGGAACCTAGGATTTACTTTCACTGCAGACACAAAATGAAAAAGGTTCTTTTGTTCCCCTCATTTTCAGAGCCCCTGTTATTCTTGTTCCAAACCATTCTTTGTCCACCACTGCCATAGGTCAAAATAAATCTAAATAAAAAGTAGCTCTATTTGATTATGTGCATGTGGACTATACCAATTACCCTAAACATGCAGTGAGTTTTACTATAGAAACACAGGAAATTAACAGTAAAAGATGTTTACAAGATGAATACACGTTTGGGTTGGTTCTCCTCTCTGTGTTTTTATGTGTTGTTCTCATTGTTTTAAAATTTCTAGTGACGCTAATGAGCCTGAAGTTGATCTTACAGGGTAAACCCAGAGTTTATAAAGAAAATAAAATGAATGAAATCCTGAAATGTACATAATCACTCAAATGCACATTCTAGACCAGTGGAAGAGTAAGGGCTGAAAAATTAGTCCAGACTATCCAAACTGAATGGCTACTGAATATACTAATGACATTTTAACTTCATGAAATATCAGGCTTTACAGTCATGTCATTCAATGTTGTTTGGGTCCAGATGTATTCATGGAAAGTCAAATAATTGCTCTGAAGTCTCAAATAGTCTGATGTTCACTGTGGCCTACAGCAGCCTAAGGCACAGTAGATGGATACATCTTCTTATATACAAGAAATGGCAGTATTTATGGGTTGAAAGCAGAACTGCTGGGTGCAAGTGTGATTTGTGAAAGACGTGCTCCCTAAAGACTGAAAAAGGCAGAAATGACCAATGGTTTTTAGCTGGTGAGAATGTCAGAAGAAAATGTTGTAATACACATCTCCAACAAACAAAGGTTTAAGAAAACAGTATTGCACAAAACACGAACAGTGAAGGCTTTATAGTATCAGGATAAACAAGACAAGAACACTTACTAGTTAATATTTAGTTGGAAAACAGGAAAAATGGCTGAGCATGAGAAGGGTTCTTCTAAACCTTCGTTGCACAATGCTACCACTGCATGTCACAATTAAGAAAGAATTTTAGCTAGGGTTATAAAATTCCTATGCATATGGGGATGCACCGCAATACCCCCAGGGTAAGAACCACCCTGGAAAGAGGCCTTGGCTTTTCAAAAACAGCAAGGCAAAGGACGAAAAGACAAGAACCACAGACTTTAAGCAGCTGATTTCTGAAAGTCACCATTCAGTAACAGGCCATAATGGTATGTTTAATAGTACTGTAGAGGTGAGGAATGCCTGCCTGAAACACTAAATACCTGGATGTTATCCAGTGTCTGATGGAGAAGAATAGTTTGAGTCATCAGTTCACCTATATAAAATCTATGGGTGCAGAGCTTCTGTTTCAATTTTTCTTATTTCAAGAAAAATCTGTTTTTGTGCAAGTCCTAAGATTATTAGCTTTTTAGAGCACCTAGATCTAAATGACAAATTTAATAAAATTATTTTATTTCATATTTTGCAAATTATGATTACATTTGCTATTTATTTAAGGAAACAAAAGCAACATCGTTTAGCTGAAATATTTTGATCCTGCATCAAAGTTAATGCTTGAAGGAGCTCAGGCTTGTTAGCCATTAATTTATTTGCCTCTGAGTTAAGACTGAAAAAGGTTATTGTTTAGCATCAATCATGCACTGATTTTAGAGCCTTGGACAGACCAGGATAGAGATCATCAAGTCGTCTCCCAGGATGAAGATTCCTGTTATTTAATTTCTAGGTCATCAAGGCAGGAACCTAAATGGTTTTTACTTCATTTTCAGATGACAGTATTTATGTTCATAGATCTTTGATAAGTCCATAAACAAAAGTAAAGAACCTTTCTATAAGTATTACAGAACTTGTAATACTAACAGAACCAGCTGTTTGTATTTCAGCAGGGAACATGAAATCCTTTAATTCTCAGATGTCTCTTCTGGTATCTGAATGCACAGTAATCATTCTAGTACATTGCTGTATATGTAGCAGACAGGAGCCAGGCTGGCTGAATAGTGATGAAGATTATCTTGACTGACGAATCATTGATGCCATTTACCTCAGCACGCATTATCTGTCTGTGTATTAGTGCGTAATTCCTTATCATGTTGTTTGAACATCAATTTACAGACAAACACTAAGTACTGAAGTCATGATGAAACATTTTTCTTTTTCTGTTCTGGTCTCTTTCTGGAAAACACTAAATGACTTTGACCGTAGTCATAATTTTTAATCTACACTGTTTTGCCGCCACAGTATTGATTCCTTCTTATAGCATTTTACAAATTATATATTCATGAAATATAACTACAATACTGTAATATAATAATAATTGCAGAGATGTACAATGACAAATTAGAAAATGGAATACATATCCAATATATTTTAGCTCAAAGCAACATAAGAAGAACAATGTTTTTTTCAAATTTTAGAACAAATAAAACTCAGAACCAAGTCAGGAGGAATCCACTGGCACAAGGGTCTCCTCCAAAAAGAAAACCTTAAGCTCTTTGTAAGACTTAAAAAGAAGACACTGCTGAGGAGAGAAAAGGTGATGCCATTAGTTTCTTACATATGCACAGATCTGGGTCAGAGCATAAGCTCAACCTGTTCCATTGAAGAGAAATTTCCTTAACAGCTACGCTCACGTCATGAAGCCCCAACAGCACATAGTCTTCCTATGGAGCAGTTCTGAAAGCACACTGGAAAAGCACTGCACCACTTTATATATATAGGTCATATACATGAAGAATATATTCTATGTCTTGTGAAAAATTATGTGTTTATATGTAAAAAGTATGTGGGTTTTTTTGCATAATTCTCTAGCTCACCCCAGGAAGGGGAAGCACCCAGTGGTCCAAGTGATTTGGAACCCATCTAGTTCTTCGGAAACCACTGTGCTTGACACTTTAAAAACATAGCATATGAGAAAATGTCTGCTGCAGTCTTCCTATATGAAGTGGAAGAATAGGTTCAGAAAAACCCACTATTCTGTCCCAACACTTTCCTTAAAGCACTGAATATTTTCTAAGATATAATAAATATGTACACTTTCCATTCTGTCTTCAGATAAAGAAAAAGAACATTTTTATGTATAAAGAAAATGTGTTGCATTTAATACTTAGCATTAAGTAAAAATTTAAAAGAAATATTGTGTTAGCTTTACAGGGGTAAGCCAAGTTCTATTACAAAGGATGACACCTAACCTCAGAAGCTGACTGTCTCATCCTTTTCTGAAAATATATGAATTGGTCACTGTCATGGAGAAAAGGCTGAAATTAGACGGACCTTGATCTGAAATTGTGTGACCAGATGCTATTCTTGCAAAACTACGTTCCAATTGTTGAACTGCATGTGAAAAAAACCAAATACCTGAAAACCTTCAACTTGTTCTTCAGTCTATTCTTTCTGTATGACCCCTCAGGAGAAACTATAAAACATTGATTTCAATTTTTTCTTTTTCAGTTCTCCACTAAATTTCCAAACTACATTCAAACTCCAAATATTCTGAACTGCAGGAAAAAATATTTCCAACACATTTCTTTAAAAAAGTTTTGGAGTTTAATAGTAAATTATTAGTGATACTATACCTTTCAGCAGAAAACTCACAAGTTATGACAATGATTTTCAGATAGAGGATCAGAAATATACTGGTATGCTTCTTCCCATTACGTAATTACCAGATGTTTAGTATAATGAAGTTAAAACATACTTTATTTCAAATTTCTATGCTTTGTGAGCAGGAGACCTTTCTTGTTCCTCCTTGTTTCTTAATTTATTGCTCATTCCGGTGTCTGTCTAACATAATGTATCAATATGGGTAAGATACACGTCAAAATAAGTTACTAGAGACTGATAAAAACAGCATCACAAATCTGACGCAAAATGAGACTTCTACAGTCTCAGCTATTCTATTAATATCTCCAGTTCGATACACACATTCAGAGCTATTCTATATATTGAACCTCTTCTGGGCTTTGAAGCAATTGGAACTGATTAGCATCGTCTGTCACTTCCCACTATTTACTTTATTGACTGTATTGTCAATACTACCAGAACAACTCAGACAATTGGAAATTCTTCTCCTTTAATAAATTTTTTTTTTTTTTTCAAAAAATATTTCCAGTAGGATCAGAAGTAATGGAAAAAACAATGCATGTCTGTTTGGTGGGTTTTTTTGTTTTGTTTTGGTTTTTTTTGTAAAAATATGGATTGGAAAAAACGTGTTTCAGGAGAATCACTGTCTATTTTTTCAGCTTGCCAGCTGCCAGGACCTCATTTTCACTTTCTCTCCAAAGGCAGCTGGCAAACTATCACTTTTTTTTTTTTCTTACTATACAAAACTCCATTCTTTTTTCCTGTGCAAACTCGAACTTCTGCAATATAAAATTCAGATTTAAAGGATATTTTCTACTAGAACATTTCCAGTGGCACTAACTGTTTCAATCATTTAAATGAACAGCCTTCCTTCCTGTTCCCCACATTCCATCTATTTGGGAGTTCCATTTTTTATAATAATCAGAACTGAGAAATTTGGTTTTAAAGGAAGTGCAAAAAAGCCTCCCCGTATTGGAAACAGTAGAATAATCAGTTCAGAGTAAAAAATTCATTCTAATTTCTTCAAGGCACGATCCACATCTTACTGAATTAACAGAGTGTAGCATTAACTTCAGAGAATTTTATATGCATTATCTAGTTAATGTCTTCTACAACAATCCATGAGATATAAGCACAAGCCTCTATGGCTTTAAGTCAGTGGAAATACTCAGCTCTGAACTTAAGCCATCATAATAGAACACAAAGAGTTCAGCAGCAATGATGGTTTAAAGTATTTCCCTCTCTCCTGCTACTCCACATTTCTCTTTCTGGATCCTCGGTTGTGCCCATACACCACAATAAGCTGGTAAACTGCAGCAGACACAATTTGCTGCTGAAACCAGTATGTAGATTAATGGGGGAGTAAGTCTAGTACTGTTAAGGAACTGCTAATGTGCATTATCTTGCATGAAGTGTGACATTAATATAAAACTTCTAGTTCTTTAAATAACTTCTTTAGAGCCAGTTTAGATTTTTCTACGTAATACTACTTGAGTTTTATTGTGAGCTGAACACATATCTCTTCTCCTGGACCCATGCCTCTTCTCCTTTTCCCACATTTAATTTCAACATATCATCTCTTGAAGTTTCTTTTTGAGCTTGACCCATTTTATGGCAGTTCTCTGTGCCTCTTTTCTGATAACATTCCTATTCTTGGTGGTTAAGGTGGCAATTTGGCTGACATAATAACACTGCCAGAAACTGGTGTGAATATTAATGAGATAAAAGATCCACGAAGCCAGCAAATATGCTTTAAAGTAATGACTCAATGGTGAAAATACAGAAGAGAAGTGACATGAAGAAACATAAAAAGAAGAAGAAAAGAATACAATTAGTAAATGACAGGAAGAAAGAATGGAGAGAAGAAGGACTAACAAAAGTTTGAAGACTGGATGGAGAGGTTACGCAGGCTGAACAAAATAGGAACATTTGCATATCCGGTGTGAACTGGATGCGAATGACTGAGGAAGTAATAAGAAATAGAAGCAGAAATGAGGTGATTATTTTTTTCTTAATTTATTTTCTACCTTATACTTAGCCTTCCACATTAAGCACACAAACAGGTAATTATAGAAGACAGAAAAAACTATGATCAATGCAGATATATTATGATATATTTATTATTACAAAATTAAATTAATAAAATGTATGACCTCTTCTAACAAGCATTGTTCCCCTGTTACTTGGATATGATATTTATGGATTATAAACAAATTTTTCAATTTCAACAGGATTTGAAAGACAGATCTTCATCTGAACATGAAATTATTTGCTTAAACATACTATAAGCACTCAATACTGAGTAGTAATGGAAAACATTAGTATTTCTTCAAGACCAAGGGTTATACACCTCAAGAATCACAGAATCACAGAATCGTATAGGTTGGAAAAGACCTTTAAGATCATCGAGTCCAACTGTAAACCTAACACTACCAAGACCACGACTACCCCATGTCCCTAAGCAATCTTTGAAGAATTTGTAAAACAAAGTAGAAACAGGAGTCAAAATCATTCTAGTCCCAGAGTCAGTCTTCTGCAAAAAAATTATAGCTATTTTAATACAGACATTTACTTAAAAAATATTTTTTAAAAAATCTTCCAAAATTGAGGGAAAGATTCCAACATTAAGATTCTAAAAATCATGTTCAAAGTGTTCAAAGAATTTCCAAAATAAAAAGACATTAATGAGTGCCAACTTGAATTTGGGATGGTGCTGTAACTTGGAAGTGTTTTGGCAGTGCTCCATCACTTATCCTTCAATTGTGGCTTCTTGTTATTTTTGTACAAAACATGGAAATACTTTTTCTGTCATATTTTTGAAGGAAATCCCTCATAGAGTTTTTTTACAGAATACTGTCACTGGATTTTGAGGATCTTTATTTCCAAGCCTAGTTATCCATAACATGGGAATGAAAGAAGCATTTTCTAATCTATCAGTTAAAAATCTAGAATACATTTATAATAGATTTTCTCTCTATAATGATGACAGAGAGTGCGGTGTTAGTATCTCAGAATTTATATATCACTTATGCATTACATGCCTATAAAGCTATCCTAGTTTTTATTATGAAAGGATGACTTCTCAGAATTTCAGGGTATCAAAAAAAGTCTAGAAAAAAAGGAGGAGGTTTTAGTGGCAAAAAAAAATCCAGCAATTTCCCAAATTACTCTAACCTAATTACTGTTTTTGAGAGTTTAATGGGAGGCATAGGCTCATGTTTCCTGAACTGTACTGTGTATTTCTTTATAAAGCTGCATAGGAAGTCCTTGAGGGAACATAATTTGCTTCTGAAGTGAAGCAGTACAGCAGCTCGAATGTCACTGCACTCGAGCGAATGAGAACAACAATGCTAACTAGAAGAGCAGGACTCAGATGGGAGAGGTTCCCATACTCTTCCCATCCTGTTTTATATCCACCCAAAGCATTAAAAACCTTGGCTAGAGAGTCCAATGTAGGCCCAGTAAGATGGACAGGGCTTGAGAAAAGTGGCTGGCTGTTCTATGAAGAGAGGCTAAGGGAACTGAGCTTCCTTAGCTTGGAAAAAACAGCTAATTGCTGTCTTCAACTCTCAAATGCAGCACTACTGAAAAGAAAGACTCGGACTCTTCTAAGAGATGCATAGTGAAGGACAAGAGGCACAAGTTGCACAAGGGAAACTAAGAATTCTTCACCATGAGAGCAGTGAAGTCCCAGAACAGGATGCCCAGAGAGACAGTGAAATCTCCATTCTTGGAGATTTTAAAAATTCAACTGGACAAGCCCTCTAGTCATCTGATCTAACTTTGAAATTAGCCCAGCTTTGAGATGGAGGTGGGACTACATGGCCTCCACCTAGCCTTCCCAATCTAATTTGCTGGTGATCCTTTTCTCAGTCACTGTGATGGCTGAGGAGTTTAGCTAGTTAATGTTTGCAAAACATAATACGGGCACCAACATCCTGATGGATTTACTGCCAAGATGCTGTGGAAAGTGTGAAAGAATAGGGGCTGCAGTATTTATTTTTATTAAATAAAAGCTTCAATGTAGGCAAGAGTGTTCCATAACTGCAGTGTCGCTGAGATGAAAAATACTATTAGTCATGTGTGCAAAATACCCTCCAGAAAAGCCATTTGCCTTTTTACATATATTTTTATAGATATATAAATAAAATAAAAATGCTACTTTTATAATATTGTCAAAACTTTTTGTTTTCTTTGGTGAGCTCTTGGGCCAAATGATGAAGAAATGGAAAAAAGAGATAAGAATGAGTTCCTCTGCCTGGCTTGTGGTTCTCTCAGACAAGCAATGTTCAAACAGGCTGTAAGAACATAAGGACTTGGAGCAGCCTACACTACTGCTGTCAAAAGAATGATTTTTACTGCCTAAAGAAATATCTGGAGGCATTACTATAAAACTCTGTACTACTACATCACTGATCAAATGAGCAAAGGACAAACTCACTGATTCCTTTCCATTCTTCCTAGAAGATATTTCTGCTGTGGATTATAACTTTGGTATCATGAAAGGAGTATCAATATGATGTAAGTGATTAACCCAGACAGTAAAATTTCTGAAAAAGACAGTCATTGGTTCCAACTTTAACTCAGACAAGAAGCATAATTTTATTTCACCGTTACCCTCTTACATCATATATACACAGCAAAAACACAACTATGAAAGAGGTTACGGAAAATGTGCTCCATAAGCTTATGAAGTAAATAGTACTTCCAAGCTACCTTATGACTTCCTGAGGTTTATGTCACTATGTTTTATTAATGCTATACAGCAATTGAAAAAAAACATGAGTCCCAAATTAATCTTCTCTATATTAGGCTTAAATTTTAGGTGGATAACTCTCATTTTGATTCACCTTGTCCATCACCCTTCCTGACTACCCTTTCACCTCTGGCAATTGCTGACTGTCTAAATCAAGCAGTTATCCAGATTTAGAGAAACCAGGACCATTCCACTGAGGAAATCCCCAGCATTCAATCCTCCTTCAGGCCTTCCTCCATTCTAGTTATTTTCAAACCCTGCCTTTACTTTTAGCTAATGGTTAGCCCATTTAGCCTGTTTGTTATGATGATCCTATACCAGGGAAAAGGCTTGCCAGGCAGTGTAAGAGCACCAGCACACTTGATGCTTGAGCTGGATTCGTCATTAGCAAACAGCTTGCAAAGTGAGTAAGGTGAGATAATACAAGCTGTATTTTGATAGGAACCACTTAGACTGGATGAGAGAAGGTGTCAGAGAGAGACCGGCTGGGAAACAGAAGTAATGTTTAGCAAGGAGATTAGAGAGAAGATATGGACAGATGGAGAATGTGAACAGAAATTGAACCGAGACCCAAATTCAGTCTGTACAAAATGCAAGAAGTTCTGGAGGAGGAGAGCCAAACGGCAGGCTTCCTCTGTAGTCTCATATGGAGGGAGGGGAGGAACATGAAGAGAGAAATTTCAGGCTCTTCATCAAAGTTTCACAGAGATGTCTAAGCCATATCCTGTGACAATGTTTCAGACTTACCCCTGTATTTGGACTTTCTAAATCGCTGACTTAGGCATCACAGCACTGAGCAAACTGGCTACTGTTAATTCCTGTCTCATATCTTCATGCTAAATGCACAGGCTGTAAGCACTTACCATACCATTATGGATCCCACTCCCTGAGCTGAATGTTGCAGCAGGGAAATCACTTTTTTGAGTTTCTGAAAACATTTACCAGTGTTCAGCTCCTTCTTGGTAACAAAACTGGAAATTATTTGGAGAACCTGAACTGAGAAGATAAGCACAAAGGAAAAACTATCTTGGTCTCTCCAGGTCAGATTTCAGAACTGTTGACAGGATAGCTTCTGAAAGTCTGAGTTGGTGTCAACAAAGCCAACCTTGTTCTGTAAATAAGAGGTTTGTCTGCACTATGATGCCTATCTGTCAGCAGCCATTCATCTAAAAGCGTGCTGGGAGAAACCAGAAACTATTGCAAAGACTTTATTTTTTCTTTTAATGACATTTCAGAGAATTAAATGAACATTACTTTAGATTAATTTTTTTTTTAAAATTGAGCTTTGGCACCTAGAAAAAAATTTATAATACTAACTTTAACTGAATCACAACTTTAGCTGTGCAGAATTGATAAAAGGAAACTAGTACATAAACAAATAATTCACTGGTTTTAATGAGAGAAAAAACAGGAAATAAGAACACAGAAGACTCAGAAGACAGGCTTTTTGAGAGACCATGGGATTCACCTGACCAAAAGCAGTCCCAGTCATCTAGAAACTCTTTGTAGTCCATGGAGAAATGGGTGGGATTAATCATATTGTAAAGTACAAATACAAAACAAGTAGATGAACTGTTGTTCCCTTGGAATATTTCTGCCTGCAGACTATAACAGGAATCTACAGTGACCAGGTCAGGTGTGATTTTGCACCACCAATATCTAACATTAAACATGATCTTTCCAATCCTTCATACCTTAACTACGTAGCCTATGTCCTTGTGCCAGTCAAGGAAGACGCTAGACCTCTAGGCTTCTGAAGAGAAATGTAAAGAGAGGAAAGTAAAATGGGGAATAAATGACACTTCAGCTAAGGGATAGAAGGAACAAGACAGGTGGCATTTAGGCTATTTTATTATGGACCTGTTTTCTTTGTCTCAGCTTCCTGTCTTTTAAATGAAGACTGTATCACTATCACTGAGGTCATTCAGATTATAGAAGGAGCCCTATGTGGTCTGAGCGGTTAGTTTACTCGAGCAGTCTGTGACGAATGCTGTATCAACACAAATTGACAGCAATGATGTGGATGATAATGTGTAAAAGAGCCATGAATACTAAAGGGAGTTGTATTTAATTTTAGAATTCAATTCTTAAAGATAATGCTATTACTCACACTGCTCAAGATATTCTTGGCTTGGAAGGGAAATCAGTCATGTAGGCTATGTATCCCTTTATGTTATTCCCAATATTCAGATATAACACAGTTTCACTAAAATATATTGATTCTAAGGCATTTGTGCTATTGCAGTTATAAAGTTTTTGTTCATATCTACTAAATATCCGAGGCCACAAATTGAGATAATCCATTTCCTGCCTCCACTGGGCGTGAAGAGTGGTTAGCAGCTGTCCTATTTACAATAATGTTTAACACAGTGGAAGACTGTTATCTTGTCCAGCTTTGGTTTTCTTTCTAGATCAACATAGCCAGATCCTTCAGCCTTTCAACCAATGTGTTGTCTAAATCTTTTATACTTTCTCTTTTGCTCAACTTTGAATTTTTTCAGTCTCTCTGACTCTTAAGTGGTGCTGACCTAAACTGCATATACTATTATAGCTGAATTCTCGCCAACCACTGAGTAGGGTAGAACAATTACAACACATATCTTACACATGCACAAGTTGTCAGCATTTCCCAAGAACACCACTGCCTTTCTTGCAAGCACTTCATGTTTTTAAGTCATATTAAGTCTGAACTTTTGCTATTCCATCTGAACATTTCAGTACTGCTATTGCCTAAACAGCTATATTTCTGAGGTTTGGTTTTGGTTTTTTTTGTACCTGTAGTGTCCATATCATTACTGAATTTGATTTTGGAACACTGCTCTGAATTGCAGTTCTGCCTTCCAAAGTAACTGTGCTTCCCATATTGATCTGCAAATGCTATATGAGTGCTTTCTCCATACCCTAAATTGCAATTGAATTATTAAAGAGTCAAGCCTATGACAAAACCTTGTTTGACCCACTTAAAACTGCCTTCTACTTTGACAGTGACCAATTTGACTTAAGATACCTACTTCCAGCTGGCAGATGGAAAGTAAACTTCCATTAAAAAATAGTAATTGCAAAAATTTTAGTTTATCAATAAATAATGTTATGCTGAAGTAAGAAAGTAAAGAAGTACAGTAGAAGGGACTATTTTTCTCAATATTTCATACTAAAATTTGATTTTGTAGCACCAATATGTAAACCCATATGCCTACATCTAGTTTAATTCATAACTGTAAATAGTTATTTATCTTAACAAATTATTTTTAATATGAAATCACTGACTCAGAAAACCAATGCCTGAATACTAGGGTTTTGAGGATCAGAACTGAGGTAAAGTTAGTTCTAACATAGGCAAGCCTTATTAATTTAAAAAAACACATACCTGTTAGGTGTTATTAGCCCACATTGCAATTTGAAACACTGATAGCACAAGAGAATCTGGCCTAGCCAGTATCTCTAGAGATGAGAATTAAAACTGCAGAGCTCTGGTAGATGATTTATGAAGTTAATAACACAGTGATGAGTATTAACAACACACATCTAGCCCAAAGATTACTGGCTACCTTCATTTCATAGTTTTTTTATTTTTACTTTTTGGGGTGATCATAGGGGGTATTGTGGTGGTGCAGGCCCCCTGGGCCACTCTGCAGTCTTATGACAAGCCATGAATGTTCTGGGAACACTCCCATTGTGCTGTTATCTTGGCCGTAAGTGCAGTGAGCTGGGACGATCAGGCACTCCTTGACCACACCTGGACCATCTGCTGCCTGAATTATATACCAAAATGACTCAGCACGAATTGTTGCCAGAAAGGAAAATACTGACCAAAGCCAATGGTCTCAAAATCCTATAAATAGTGATCCAAAGAGAGACCCTTTGAGCTCTCTGGGATTGCAGTGGGCTGTGACCCAGTATCTCCCCCTGGACTGGGACACCGCTCAGGGTAAATTTTGTGAGGACTCAAAGGCCTGATTTGGTGAGGTTCGACAATCGTCCTTTGACAAATGTGACAAAGGCACATAAAAGTGAGTAATTCATGACACTCACGAAAAGGGAAATGTTAATCGTGTGCGTGTGTACAATTTGATCTAGAACTGTTTGTCTGTCTGCTTGTCTGTCTGAGTGTGTGTGATTTAATTTAACCTCTGTGTGTGTGCGATTTGATTTAGGAAACCCTGATGTAAGTCTTGGGTGAACCTTGTCATTCTCAAATCTTTAACTAAGTTGCTATCTTGATTTGTGGCTGGAAAGCTTCCCAGCAGAGAAGGACCTGGGCGTGCTGGTTGACAGCCGCCTGAATATGAGCCAGCAGTGTGCCCAGGTGGCCAAGAAAGCCAATGGCATCCTGGCTTGTATCAAAAATAGTGTGGCCAGCAGGACTAGGGAAGTGATCGTGCCCCTGTACTCGGCACTGGTGAGGCTGCACCTCGAATGCTGTGTTCAGTTTTGGGCCCCCCACTACAAGAGAGACACTGAGGTGCTGGAGCGTGTCCAGAGAAGGGCAACGAAGCTGGTGAAGGGTCTGGAGCACAAGTCTGATGAGGAACAGCTGAGGGAACCGGGGTTGTTTAGCCTGGAGAAGCGGAGGCTGAGGGGAGACCTTATTGCTCTCTACAACTGCCTGAAAGGAGGTTGTAGCGAGGTGGGGGTCGGTCTCTTCTCCCAGGTAACAAGTGATAGGACAAGAGGAAATGGCCTCAAGTTGTGTCAGGAGAGGTTTAAACTGGATATTAGGAAATTTTACTTCACTGAAAGGGTTATCAAGCATTGGAAGAGGCTGCCCAGGGAAGTGGTTGAGTTGCCATCCCTGGAGGTATTTAAAAGACGTTTGGATGAGGTGCTTAGGGACATGGGGTAGTCGTGGTCTTGGTAGTGTTAGGTTTATGGTTGGACTCGATGATCTTAAAGGTCTTTTCCAACCTATGCGATTCTGAGATTCTGTGATTGTAATAAATTCCATTGAAACTCTCCGTTAAACTGGCTGATGATTAAGTGCTAAGAATTACACAACTTAATCTTGTGATCTATCTCAAAATATTAATAAATCCTAAATTGATGATGAACCAGAGCCAAGTAAAAAATCTTATTTGTGACAAACCTATTGAGTCTTGATAAACCCCTGTTAAACTTTGTTAAATCCACCAAATTCATTGAACTCTGTCAAATTATTATTTTACCTCAATAAAACATATTGTTGCTTCTCTCTTTCGAGTGACGTCCATTCCACTCTTTTTTTTTAATTATTATTATTTATTTGCAACAGGTATATCTAGCTCTGCAGATATTTTTCATATTTTTCTTCAGGGGAAAATGTAGAGTTTTGAAATTTTTAGTAGCTCATATGCTAAAAATAAATTAATCTCCAGGGACAAGTATGTCCCTGGAGAAAGTATGCCCAAGTATCAGAATTTAAAGAAGATGCACCCCTTTAAAATCTAAGGAATTGATTGCACAGAATAATTATCTCAATACTGGCATACCCTGAACTGTTTCTGAAAAAAAACCAACCCCAAAACCAAAAACCAGGGAGAATTTTAAATGCACTGATTTGTGTTAAAGGAGCATCCTAGAGGCCTCATATGCAGAGGAAAGGTAACCATTAACATGGTGGAGAATGAAGAGGCATACAGACATCTTCTTACTGTTCTGAGTATTTTGTTGTATTTAATTATATCTGATCATAAGTTTTGGATGCACTGTGGTTCTGGGGTCTTTTTTAGTAATCTTCATATAGGACATATGAGCTACCATGTGTTTTTGCCAATCTTGGATCACTTCCAAGCAACACTAATCACATTTGGCTGATCAAGACAATATTTTACAAACTTAAAAATATTTTAATAAAAAGATGGGAAAAAGTGTTGGAATTAAAGCTTGAATTTTGTTATGAGATGAAGTTTGGACTACTTTGACAAGAACAAATTGGTTTTCTCTAGTTAGTGCATTTTGCTACAGTTTGCAAGGCGGTTTTCATGCATGCAAACTAGATTCCTTCTGGAGAAAACTAAATAGGAAGCTCCATCCTAAGTGTATCTCAAATGTGCTCAAATCCCAGTAGGGAAAACCAGTCCAGATGAATGACTGGCTCCCTTTGGACAGCAACACAACATACGCACAGATACTTTAGCATCAGCTACTTTTATCTATTGTTCTGCTTTTATTGTACTGAACAACTTGCTAACATAGCACAGTCAGTGCTTCCTTTCTAGGGAAGATTTTATAGACAGCAGTCTTCTGCTCCTTTTAGAGAATGTACGTTCATTTGCTCAGTACAGTATGATTTTCCTGTGCTTCAGTCATATCTGTTCATCAAAGAGTGGACAGAATAAAATGCAGGAAGCCAAACTTATCAGCAGAACATATTAAAGAAACTCTTTTAAGTTCAGTCAGGCAATTACACTGGTAGAACTTTTACCCTCCTACTACTTATTCAGACTAACTACAGTAATACATGGCTTGATAGGAGATGAAAATCTGAGGCAAAACAGAGCTGAAGTAAGGCAAAATTGCTGGTCGGTATGTGCTCCTCCCTCTGTCATTCTTCTGTGCCTGCTTGGTTCTGCTGTATACATTTATACGCTGTATTAATTATTTTAAAGCAGGGAACATGATATTGGCCTCTCTCTACACCTGAAACTCAAAGTATTGCGAAAATGGATAACCAAGATAACCAAGTCAGCTGGAAATGAGTGGAAAGATATTATTGTACCTTCATTCTTTGTCTTTTATGGAAGATAAAAGAGTGAGGGATGGGATTTGTGGCCAGGGACATTTTTTAAATGTGTATATGAAAGCTGGCTTAAGAGGAAGATGGATAAGCTGACAGTAGGTGAGAAAAGGCCCAAGTGACAGAAAACCTAGGCTCTTCGTCAACTCTGCCATAAATCTCATGCTTTATAAAAGATTGTTAAGGATCCTCTTTGAAAAGTAAAAGAGTGACTACTATCATAATTTTCTCTTATTCATTAATGTCCCTTGGTTAAATAGAGAAGGTGTCAAATCAACTAATTTAAAAGTATCAGGCAAGACAGACTGACCCAGTTAAATGTGCTTTAGAAAATAATGTTTATATGCTATGTTGACCAAATGCAGGGTAGTCTTTCTGTTTTGAAGATCTGACAGATGGAAAAAAGATGCCTCATTTGAGTCACATAAATGCTATTCCAAAGGATGTCAAATACAGCGCAGGAAGCAGTAGCTTGAAATGTTAACAGGACTCTAAATTGTAAATAATTCAGACCATTAGTCTGAATTAGAAAAAGTAATCTTAAATCTAGGTAAAACCACATAGTTAAAGGAGAAGATAGGTAAATCCCATTGTACTATTTACACAGGGATAAGTTTGTCTAGAATTGTTCCTAGATATGAGTGAGATCTTCTTTTCAACTCAGTCTCCAGTGAACTTGTTTGAAACACACAAAAAAGTGTGTGACTTGATATTCAAGCCCAAAAAGAACTCAGTAGGTACATCTACACCTTCTCTGGATCGCTGGCCTGAATTCAATCTCAAAATAAGATCTCCTGTCCATAAGCAATGAACCAGCCTCATTTGCAGCTGCAGGGCACTCTTCAGGGATGCAGGAACCTGTGTGCCTCATCAGAGCTGGTGACTTAGCCTCCTGCTAAGTGTGGTAACACACCGCCAGGCAGACCCAGGTATGCGGTTCACAAACTGCATGCAGACTATATGAATCATGCAAATCAGGCTGCTCCCAGACTGTTCTTTAAGTCTAGTGTATGCATGGCCAAAATGAAGGACCAGTTGTCACCAGTGCCTGAAGAAGAGTTTAATTAAACCACAGCCCGCAGACATCACTTAGAAGCAAAGGAAAAAAAACTTGGCACTTTAAATCTATGTTACTCTAACATCATACTACCAAAGACGGTTCCTCGCTCAACACCTGTCTGTACTTAAAGCCAAATGGCAGCTGTTTCTGCAAGAGGTAATGGCTCCTTCCTATTGAAATATAACTTTTACAGAAAACGGAATGTTATTGCTTTTTTGTGGACCAGTTCACAGGACAAAAATGAAAAATAAAAGTAACTGAATTAAGCCTTTTGCAGTTACAAACGTGGCCACCTATTTCTCAGACCACAAAACACTTCTGAATATTTTACAATAACTATAAGAGCTATAACAAAGCATCAACCCCTTTTAGCTGGAATTAGGCCCAGATAACAAGAAACCAAGGGAAACACCAATGTCCTGTGCTCCAACAATAGCAGAAATCTGTTATGTGAAATGCTAGCATGACACTAAGAAAGAACCTACCCCCTGCTTCTGAGGAAGGTAAAGAGAAATACCCAACCCCAAACCAGGTAGTTATCCCTACTCTTTATCTCTATTCGTTACCCAAGCAGAACATTTCTCACTGTCATACAAGTCTGGTGATCAGCTTAGTCCTGACTAAACAAGCAAAACGTCATGGATATGATATATGGAAGGTTTTAATTCTACTGGGAGCAACTACCCTGTTTCCCCTCTTCAATGCCCAGATGTACAGCACGTCTGACACAGCAAAGGACAGCCCAAATCACTGAAGTCCTAACCTTCAGTTTTAAGGTCGAAAACTTCAGAATACCATAGAAGATAAAACACAGATTAATGTGCTTTGTTTTCATTACTTTTAAATTTATGTCATTTAAGGAAATTTACACTTTTAAAATCAGTATAAAATCAATTCTGCTCTTACTACAGCAACAGATGAAGTCCTGCAATTCTTACCTAAATAACGAAACAATCTTTTGGGATTTTGCTTTAAATCATTATCTTTTTTACTATAGTATACAAATTTGAATTATATTTGCCTTACAATTGCAGCAACTCATATCAGATGAAAAATTTCAGAAAAGTCTCTGTTAACTCTCGTAATAAACAGATTGATAGAATTTGTTCTAAGGGTTGAAGCTTAAATGTACAATTTCTACCCTGAAGCTGACAGGCTGTTGACAGATGTGTCTTTGCATTAGTTTCACTAATACAAACACTCCTGCTGAGTCTTTATGCACTGCTTAGCTGTAGATGTTATATGTGTGTGACAGTTCACGTGCAAGATCTTTTGCAATTTGCTTCAGTTTAGTTCAGCGGGCATTTTGCATCCAAAGGCAAAAGGAAGACAACTTCCATCTTTGATTACACATATGCAATGTGTACAAGTGCCGAAGTTGACTGTGACTGGCATGTGACTTGATTCTGTGATGCACTGGCGTAAAGCTATTTCTTTATTAAACTAGACAGGTACTCACAATTTTTTGCTGCTGCTGAATGGACGAATTTCAATCTCCACTTCCAAACTCTACTAACGTTTCCCAGTGCCCTCATGGAAACCACTGCTATGGCTTTGCAGTCCATGGAATCCTACCGTGCTGGACTGCGGGACAGTCTATCAAAGTCAGCATTGGGGAGCTCATTGCCACTGGGAGCTCAAGTGGCACAAAGCTCACAAAACAGGAAAATCAGGTATCTTTGCAAAGTGCCAATTACAGATGGCTGGCTTCCACAACTTTTTTTGGTGCTGACAACCTATAGCTCACAATTTTTCCTTGACACAGCTACACTTGATTACTAATATATATATATCTATCTATCTATCTATATATCTCACAGAAATGTAGAGTACATAACAACCAAAGGGAACGTAATGGAAAGAAATACTTTTACTTTGGATTAATAGGAAGCCGCCATCTGTGTTCATTCAAGTGTTCATATAGAGGCGATGACTATGATAGAAAGTAAATAAAAATGTAATGTAAACATATAACTTGTTATCTGAAAGTTAAATGTGCTATCATGGAAAGCAATATTATCTGCATGCTTATTATTACGTGATTAGCTGCCAGGTTATTTTTCAGCCTTGCACTTATACTAGATTAGATAAAACATTGTAATAACTTCTTATAAAAGGTGCATTAAAAAATAAAATTATATTTAAAGCAGCAATTCTAAACCACAGAGACATAATTTAATCATATTAGTCATAGTCTGCATAATCTTTTCTTTTGAAATGTTGTAATAAATATATTTTTCAATGGAAGAAGTACATGAATCATGAAAGTGCATTGCCTGAAGGACAAGGTGTCATTTCATTGTAATCCTTAGAAAGAGACCAATTTTATTCTTACCCTTTTAGTCCCACTGATTGCATAAGGATCAACTTTTTTGATAAACTGTCATAAAAAGAAGCCTGTGAAACATATACATGAACACACAAACACCCTTTTCACCTGCAATGTTTATAAATGCAGACAAAGACATACCCTGAAACAAGAACTATTAAAAAAGTGATGGGATATTCATCCATGCAAAAAATATTCATATATACACTCCATTTCCCTAAGGTAGTGAAAGATCAATCTTTCATTTCTTTATTCATTTATGTTTATCTCTAGTAAATTCTGCTTTCCAGACTGAGCTGTTTCACAAGTTTTTCTGCACTGAACTTAATTGCTTTGAATGACATAACTGATTCCTTCTACCCTTCCCTTTTTATAATTAAGCAATTAGGAGCTCTCCAGTCAGGAGGCACAAAAGGGGTACACAGAGAATTAACAGACAAGGACTTTAGCTGTTGTGGACACTGTACAAACAAAGAATGAAAAAACAGTCCCAGCGTCAAAAATATTTTAAAGCTGAGGAAACATCTTACTTTTACACTGAGCAGGATAATCCAAAAGTGATCCTGTATTTAAACTCAAGTATAACGATATGTTGCTATAACAACACAGTTCTACAGTTGAAAAAATGCCAACAAGGTTTACACTTTGTCAGCAGTGACACTGTATGTATGCTAACTTTCAGGAAGAACTTTTGAGTGTGACAAAAGGTGCAAAAGAAGAAATCACTCTCCATTCTTTCCTGTGCTTCCAAGACGTTACAGTCCTAAAAACAGGTTCTCAGTTGGTATAAACATAGATGTGCTTGAGAGAATCGTATCATAGAATCATAGAATGCTTTGGATTGGAAGGGACCTTTACAGGTCATCTAGTCCAACCCCCCTGCAATGAGCAGGGACATCTTCAACTAGATCAGGTTGCTCAGAGCCCCGGCCAACCTGACCTTGAATGTTTCCAGGGATGGGGCCTCCACTACCTCTCTGGGCAACCTGTGCCAGTGCCTCACCACCCTCATTGTAAAAAATTTCTTTCTTAAATCCAGTTCAAATATGCCTCCCTTAGTTTAAAACCATTGCTCCTTGTCCTGTCACAACAGGCCTTGCTAAAAAGTCTGTCCCCGTCTTTCCTAATACTATAAGTCTTGTGAAAACTAGGAGATCATTCAGATCTTATACTGAAGATCCCCCCTTCAGAACATAACTGGACTGAGTAATTGAGAACTGAAACTGATATAGCAACTGCAAAAGCAATTTATGCCCATATTTCCAGACGCTGATGAAGTCATTACTTTCTGTAAGTGTCCCTCTAAATATTTTCTTTTTTTGTCGTATATCTTTTTTCTGCCTTTAAATTTCATGTACCTGATCCCAACCTAAGCTAACTGAACCTCAGATACTTAACTAACAAAACTCTATCAGAAAGAGATGGTATAACAGACTTAATGCTTAATGTAACATCAGAGCTGAAAGCAGCCATGATGGTCATGATAGGTTTACGGAGCAGCTTCCTCACCATATGCCGCATGACACAGTTAATGCAGCCCACTTCATATCCATGGAATTTTTTCACTTTCCTTGCACTTGTCTACTTGTACCCCATGTTCCATAAAAATGTCCACCTTATTTATTTAGACTGTAAGTACTTTGAGACATGGGCTGTTTGCTGCTTGATGGCTGCATACTAATAAGAACAATATAGCTCATTACTGTTTGGGCTCAAGGCAAAATGGTAATAAACATGTGGGTAAAAAATAAACAATGATGTAGAAGCCCTTTGTTTCCATGTCTCATTAGTGAATACTGTATGTGTGCAATCTCTACTGTAAAGGCCTTGAAACAATCAGCTGTTTATAGAATTTATCATCCATCATACAAAGTATACAATTCATATCAAATATATATGTATCTATGAAATAAGTGAACTGAATAATTTGTCATCAGTAGTAGTTTCACTACACTGACAGTTATTTCACAATATTATACCTGCTCTCCAATATCTAGTAGAACGCAACACTTTCTAACTCATGAGCAACGTTCTTCAAGATGCTGTTTCAAACCCTCCACATGAAACTTTAGTGCTCATGCTACAGTTTCCCCCACTGTGCTAATCCTGCATTGGGGAATGATGTTGATATGGAGTGCCAATGCCATGACTACAGTTTTCCCTTCAAGCTTCCAAGTACTGTTTTCCAAGCAGTAACAGCATAGGAAGCATTTAATATTTGCACAAATATGTAAAGCTGCAGAAACTGCTTACAGTGGGACCCTTGGAGGGTATAACTAGATAATTCTGCATTTGAAAGCCACTACAAATTATCAAACATAGAGAACAAAACCTCTTTATTCTATCCAGCCTGTACTAATCACTCATGTATTCACAGATAATTGAACATAAAAGATAAAAATTGCTGAAGAACTTGAATGGCAACTCTTCCAGAGCTCTGACGAGTAAGATACTGACCCTGCAACTGACAGAAGAGAATGGACTCAGACAAAAGGACAGTCAAGAACATGTTAAAGTATAGAGGTATTTTTTTAGCCAAGAATTCTTCCTCTTATTTAGAAAAACAGACTGATTCCCAAATCAGGTATCTTACTACTCAAGGAAAAGGAATACTGCAGAAATGAAGAATTTTAATCATGATGGTGTCAACTTTATTCAAAATTGCCTCCTCTGACCCCGTAAGAAGCAGCCCTCAACACTTGCATAACTTCTTGATAATCCTCCTTATTAAAAAAAACAAACAAAAAAATGATTTGTGATATGAGACCTTTTGGTCTAGGAGAGATAAAAGATGTACACATTGGGACACAAGATTACCCACAGAATCACAAATGGCCAAGAAACCTCATGAGGGTCAAAAAGGACAGCTAACTAAGGTAATTATAAATCTGGTGTTAGCTGCCTCTCAGAAGGCACATGCAGTATTTTCAAGGTAAACGCACTACAGACTGTGCCACAAGAGCTGGGTGTTGTATGATTAGAAAGAAAATGCTTTTCATTTTCTGAAGAATTGGCAGTAACCACTATATTGGCAATTAATTGCCATGTAAAACATAAAGTACCTTCCAAATTCTGAACACAAATATGTTGTGGTTTTTTTCTGAATCTTAGCAAAACTGTAATATGGATTCCTCTATTTCCAGGCAAAGCAATGAAGCAAATAACCATTGCTTTAGACAGCAGACATTCCTTGGGACCTTTCAGCAAGGTGTGCAAAAAGACTACATACACAGGTATTGTAAATGAGTGTGTTAGCCCTCATGCTGCACTGACAGCTGTAGAATTGCATATTAAAAAAAAAAAAAAAAAAGCAAACAAATACTTCTTACCATGAAACCCTCAGTGTACTGAAACTGAGCTCTGGAACTGTCTTCTGCTGTGGGACTCAGGGGCTTAGGATCAGACATAGAGCGTTGCATCATCTTTGCCGCCTTTGGGCTTGATGGAGGAACCTTGGCAATGTCAGCATGCAGCATCTTCTGAGGGCTGATGTCATCAGTGATGGGTTTTTCATAGGGTACAAATGCTGACTCTATAACTTTGCTTGGTGAAACAGGTGAAATGGGTGAATAGAGAACTTTGGGAGATTTGGGAGGGGAAGGGACTACCTGCAATGTGGAGTCTGGACGAAGGTGGGATGAGTATCCTATCTCTAATGGTGTGGGGCGTTTTTTATCTTTCTGAGGAGATGAAGCTGACAGATATTGGGGACTTTGAGTATCTGACTCTGTCTCTGTTTGACATCCCAAACTTTCTCCTTTATATGTCTTTTCTGGAGCTGAAATGTGCTTTATGATTTCAACCTTAGCATCCAATCGGGCCCTGACTGAAGGTGTTCTTATTGTTCCTACAGGTTCTGTTTGTACTGAAATCTCTGCCACTGTCTGAACTGCAATACTAGATACTTTGGAGAATTGTTTAGCTTTGTCTGCCTCAGTGGTACTCTCACTGTATTTCCCTACACGAGGCTTCCTTCTGGATCTGCTAGAAAGATCCCATTCATCTTGATCTTCATCATCTGTCTGAACACTCGTATCAACACTCTTCTTAGTTCTCCGTCTCCTGTTTGTGTAACCTCTGTCTGCTCCATCTTCATCATCAGTTTGCACTCCACTGTCCACTATCTTTTTGAAGCACCGGGGCTCTTCTTCCAGAGTCTCCTCAAGCTCCTCATACGGACCACGCAATTTTGGCATAGAACTTCTCTTTTTCAATTGCTTCTCCTCTCTAACATCAATATCCTTAAGAGACATTTCTGAAACAGAGCTCAGGATACCAGACCTAGGTATGTACTGGGTAATGCCATCAGACTGAACTGTATACCAGGTTTGGCTTTGTGGAATTTCAATACCAAGCACTCCTGAAGCTGTAGTGGTTGCATCATCAGTAGGCCAAAACTGGCCATTTTCTGTGGTTGCATACTGTCCTTCCAAAAGTGTTTGATCTGTGGTAGTTTGCGGTGAGCCAGTTCCTGAAGGGTCATAACCATACTGATATATTTGACGAATTTTTTGCTCCTCTAACTGTTGGTGGAGCTGTTGTTGAAGTTGTTGGAATTGTTCAAGCTGCAACTGCTGCTGGGCTAATGTCTCTTGCCTCATCATAAACTGAGCTTGTCGTTCCTCCTCTTGCTGAAATAAGAGATGATGTTTCATGGATTGCAACTCCTCAAGCTTTTTTTGCACCATAAACTTTTCTTGTTCCCTAAATCTTTGAATTTCCTGACGTTCCCATTCCAGCTCTTCTGCAAAGCGCTGCTGCTTAATTTTCTCAAGCTCAAGAAGTTCACGCTCCAAATCAAGCTGCTGCTGTTTGCCTTCTTCAGGGGCAATGAGAAGGGCAACCTCATCTTCAATTACATCTGTATAAACTTCAGATGCTGTAGTTAAAGCAGGTATCAAGTTGGTTGGCTCAGTGGTAATAGTTTCTATAGTAAGAGGTGGTAACCCTGTCTCGATGTCAATTGCAGTAATTGCGCTATCTTTTTCAGCTGCCACTGTTGTCAAGAAACTGTATGATCTTGGGAGCGGCTGATTCTGTTGCAAAGTTGATAAAGAGGGCACAGAGTCAATTGTTTGGAGAGTAGGTAAATCTCTGGCAGCTGTACTGAAAATAGAACCGGGTTGTGTAGTGATGGCAAATGTGGATGGGATTGGAGTCGCTACTGAAGAATAAACAACACCATTGGATGATCTTAAAACACTTCCAACGCCAAACTGGGAACCCAGAGATGATACCATTCTTGCTTGGGAATACTGTGGTGTACTGAGCCCGATGCCAGAAATCACCTGCCGAGTCTCTGGGTAAGGACCAGTAGTCTTGCTTGAGTAATCCATAACCTCACCTGAAATTACAGGGCAAAATTACAGTCCAGTCCCACAAAAGAATGCTGCTTTGCGGATTCTGAAAGTCATCCCATCTTGATGAATTAAATGGGAAGGGGAAACTGCATGCAAATCTTCAGGTTAATGATCTACTTTAGATGTGAAGGAAACAGCATTTCTGAACATGCAGGCACATGCAGGCACCTCTGTGCAAAACACATATGTAAAATGAAGAAATGAAAAACATGTAATCCAGAATAATTTGTCACACTGTCCAAAAGAAAACAAAACAACAGAAGGAGGGAAAAAATAATAAAAAATCATCCTGAAATGAGGTGAGGAACATCAAAATTATATTTCAAAGAAAGATCTGCTGCTGTGTCATACTGACCTGTAGTAACTCTTCCAGAAGTAAGATCTACTGCTGCATCAGTTGCCCCAACTCGATAATCAAAGCTATTCTTGCTTTTGTATGCAAACAGTCCAGCTTCCGATAAATTTGTGTCAGACATAGATGGTTTCATACCTCCCATTCCTCGGTAGCCATATGACCCTGAACGATCATACTGATAATGGTCATCTCTGTAACCAAAGCGATCTTCAGGAAGTGTAGTCGGTGGCTGCTGTGCTGTACAGCTCTTACCAAATGGCAATTTATAAACCATATCACAGCAGACAGCTCTTCTCCCTGCAGTCAGATCCACAGGCTTTTCATCATCTTCTATTACTGTTGTTATGATACCTGAAGTAGTTTCATCCATTGTTACTACTGTTCTGTGGGATTTTGTAGTGCTAAGGTCAACTGCTCCACTCTCCATCGGCTCCTGAGAAGTGGAGAGATCAGTCCAACCATTTGTAACACCAACAGGTGGTGCAGTAACAGGCTTTGTAGTAGCCCATGTCACTGCATGCGTTGAAGTACCTAGGGATAAATTTATTGGCACTTCATCTCTACCTGCAGAGAATGCCTGGCTGCCTGGTACTCTGTATGCAGGCTCGAAATGTTTTGATGTTGTTAGCTGAAGCGGCGTTGTCATCGCGTGTCCCAGATCCACAAGGCTGTCTGTACTGGCAGTGTAGCTTACAGTGGCAGTGCAGGTCATTACAGTTACTGTCTCAGTGACTACAGACAGAGAAGGATCGGCAACACATGCAGTGCTAAGATTTATTATAGCTGGCTGGACAGTACTTACTGGCCGCCCACATATATCACTTGGTGGCATTTGCCTTCTCACGTCCATGGAAACAGCAGACAGATCCATACAGCTGTCTCTCATTTCAATATCCATCTTAGTTAAAGTGCGAAGATCTATGACATCACCCAAAGGATGGAATCTTCCATTCTCTCTGTACCTGGGTTGATCTACTAGATGTAGTGGCTCTGGAGGTATAGTAATAGCGACACTACCTAAACCAAAACCAGGCACTGGGCCCTTAACCACAGACACTGTGGTCTTGGTTACCTCTGTTGTTACTACTTCTGATTTTGAACTAGGTATTTTTTCAGAAGTTGATTGTGTTGTGACAGGAATAGTTTGCAAAGCACCTGAAATATACATACTCTGATCTGCCATACTTTGAATTTCCATAGGTTTCATGGATGGAGTAAAAAATGGTTGCATAGGCTGGGGAATCTGTTCTTTAGAAGGTGCTTCTAAAGGCCAGCTGGTAACAGCCTGACTAGTTATAGCTTCTGTGGGAGTTCCAGGCTCAGATGGCAATGTGATGACAACATAGGTTTCCTGGGAGGGTTTTGTCAACCTTGGTGAAGATTTGTTAGAGTGGGGAGACAAAGGGGAAGTGGGAGATGCTATTTTGTATTCAGCTGCAGAGACCAAATTCAGAGTCATACTTGAAGTCAATGACAAACCTATCGGTTTGGGCTGTGTTTCTGCTGGCTTATGAACAGCTATTGGGAGCGGAGGAACTGCTGGTTTAGGAGCAATTGGAGGTTTAGTTACTTCAGCGGGCCTGTGACTGAAAACAAGCCCTGCTGGAATGGAGGATGGTTTGGGTGGTACAGGAGGTGGTGTTGGGGTGTATGTTTTTGTGATAGGTACCACATGACTCTTTAGTACAGCTGTGGACTCTAGTGTTGGAACACTTGTGACTGAAGGTACCACTGTGGGAGCTGTTGCTGCTGGAGTCTTAATCTGTGACTTCTTTTTGGGATAAATGGCTGGCTTGGGTAAAATAGGTGGAGGTAATGGTGGTGGAGGAGGTGGTGGAGGAGGAGGAGGCGGGGGCGGAGAAGGCTGTGCAGGAGAATCCAAAGAAGAGCTTCTAAAAAGCGAGAATACTTTGGATGTTACAGCAGGAGCCGAGGAAGGCACAGAGATCATGCTGGTCTTACTTACAACACTGGGAGCAGGTACAGAAGATGTTTCTGATGCAGGCTCTGTAACTGGTACTGATGCTATACATACAGGTGGTTGCTCAGATGTAGCACTAGTCAAATTAATCCTTGTCATATCAACACCCAATTCTTTATGTGAATCTTCATGATGAATTTTGACAATGCCAGCCTCTACTGTACTTTTCATTTTTCTAGCTGCTTCCTTTTCTGCTTTGGAGGTATCAAAAGTAATGGTATCAGTTGCATATTGCTTGGGTTTTATAACTGTAGTTGCCACTACTGAACGTGCAGTTTCAGGCAAACAGACTGCAGCTTGATCCACACTTTCCATATCTGATGCTATAGATCGCTTTTTAGTGTCTCCAGCAATAGATTCATAAGGCATGCTCACTTCAGAGTACTCTTTTGTAGATGTTAAGGGAACTTGGGTTATTATCCTGACACCTTCAGAATCTGCTAGTTTACCTAAAGCCTCTGCTGTATCTACATAACCTGTGGTTGCACTATCTATAGGTGATGAACTATCTGTGGTACAAACCGAAGATGTAGATGATGTTAAGGAAGCTGTATCAGAAGGTAAAACTGATGCAGCACCTTCTGATGTCTCAGAGTATGTCAACATTGATGTTTCATGAGAAATTATTTCTTGAATTTCTCTGGCATAATCAGTTAAGTATTCATCTTCAATTTCCTCTGCTGTAAAATGCTGTGTTATTTTAACATCTGGAATAGAAAGTGCTGTGCTACTGACCGGTGATACATCTGAGATTGCTGAAGTAGTGCTTGATGTTAAAGATGTACTATCCACTATTTCTCCAACACTAGGTACCTTTGTATCAGATGTGGGAACAAAATCTGAAGTTGGTTGTGTTGGACTGGACCCGGGGGTTAGCTGCATTCTCTGTCTTTTCATAAGCTCTTCATAAGCAGCTTCTGCATCTAACAACTGCTTTTCCTCAGTGGTGGAAGTTACTGTGCTGTCTAATACAACTATTTCATGACTTTCTGGGATAATGTAAGAACTAGAAACAATATCTTCTTGAGGCACAATAGAATGTAAAGTCTCAACACTATAGTAGTCTTTCTGTAGATCAGTAATTTTCTGTGGTTCTTCATAGATCTGTTCTGAAGCTCTTATTTTTTTCTCTTTTCCTCTCTGTTGTATATACTCATTGCTCTCATCTTGTCTCATTATAAGATTAGTATCAATAGTTCCATTGTAAGTATCCTCTACTAAAGATTCATAAATATAATCCTCTATTAACATTCCACCATATAAAGATTCTTTTTCAAATACTTCATCTTTTTCATTTGCAAT
Organism: Mycteria americana; assembly: GCF_035582795.1. Lineage (NCBI taxonomy): Eukaryota > Metazoa > Chordata > Aves > Ciconiiformes > Ciconiidae > Mycteria > Mycteria americana. The sequence goes on along the minus strand of NC_134365.1, from coordinate 10,884,426 downwards.
TTGAAATGGCTTGGACTTATGGGTCTTATGCATCATCTCCTCATATACCTCTTCGGCACTTTTCAACGTCTTCTGAACACCTTCTTCTTTTGGGAGTCCAATTGATTGTTCATCTGTTGGGGAGTATAGAGAGACAGCAGTAGGCAATTTGTAAACTTTTTGTACTTCTATTATTTTTTCTGGGCTGATTTCAAATCCTTCAGGATCTGACTCAATACTAGGTGAATATTCAGAACAGGAAGATCTGTGCAGCTCTTCCATTTCTGCTGCCTGTCGTAATTCTTCTGTTGGAGATGCATCTTCAATAGGAGAAAGATTACTTGGTGGAGTCTTTGGACGTTCCCTTCGTCTCTGAGCTCTTAGTTCATCCTTGTCCTTTTTTGATTTTTTGCTAGAACTTTTTCTTTGTTGCTGTTCTAATTCACGCTGTTTCTCTTGTTCCTTTAGCAGTTCTTCCTCTTCCCGTAGTTCTTCTTCTTCTGAAGAATCTTCTATAGTTGGAAGAAGAGGACCATGTGACCGATGCCTGGCTTTGCGCTGTTGTTTGCTCTCCCCTCCCAGTTTTTTGTGACTAGGACTGCTGTCACTATCTTCATCAAGTGATGACACTGAAGTAGGAGATGTACCTGGTGTGAAACTAGAAGCATGTAAACTAGAAGACCCTTCTCCTCTAGATCTATCTTCTGGTGAATCTGTAAGACTCTCCATCTCTAGCTCAGGCTCTTCATCAAAATATAAAATACCTTTCTGTTGTTCGGATGCTTCAGAATACTTGTTTGTTATAGTACTATTTAATTCTATTGTTTTGAAACGCCGAAGGCCTCCTCCTCCAGTTACTGCAAGTTCTTCACCGTCTTGACTTTTCGTTTCCCTGTATTTTGGCTCTGGGCTTTCATCAAAAGTCTCATCATCATCATCATGCCATGAATGTCGCCTTCCTGCATCCTCATCATAGCCTGCACTACTTTTCCGTGCCATTCTTCTATGTTTTCCAGCTGTTCCTTTGACTTTGCTTTTCACTTCTTCTTTCTTTTGGCTTTCAGTTACACTGATTTCTTTGAGTTGATTTCTAATGAATTCATCATCTTCAGAACCTGAGGCATCTTCATCAGCACTCATCTCTATAATCTGTTTTCTAATGAAGTCTTCCTCATCACCTGATCCCTGACTGTCATCTCGTTTGTACTCATCACTGCTTGAAGAACCAACACTAGCTCTTCTTTTTCTCCTTGGGACAGGTGAGTTTTCACTCTCACTGCTGTCGTCCACAGAATCATAGCGTTGTCTTCTTGCCGATATGTCATCTCCTTCACCTTCTTCCTTGTAATCTGCCCGGGAGGAAGCACTTCCTTTGCCATCTTCTACAATGGTTCCTTCACTTTCTTGAATAGCTTCTAAGTCTTCCTCATCTGAACTGTAAGATTCTGGAGTGACTGGCAAAGGTTTTGTTTTATGTTGATCCTTTGTTTGTTCACCATACGTTTCATAAAGCTCTTTGCTTTTCGTAGATTTTTCATCAGAAAGCGTACTTGCCTGAGCTTCCAAAATAGACAGTACAGTACTTTCCAATTTAGCTAGATCTGAGGGGCTTGGTGGACTTTCTTGTGAAATAGTGTCTTTTTTATTAGATTCTCTGAGTAAATCCTTTTCATCACTGGGGATATGACTTGGAATTTCACCAAGTGAACTTGATATCCCATCAGAAGAATACCCGGTGTCACTCAGACCTTGTGGACTTTTCTGTTGTTGAGAGCTTGATGTGTCTGATTTGTCATCCTCCTTTTCCTAAAAAAATAAATACATACGCGTGTGTATATATTTATATATAAATTCTTAATGTCTCCAGGCAATTAAATACATGTGATTTTTTTTCTAAAAGATGAGTTAATGTCTCAGATGAAAAATTATGATGCCAAGAAGAATTATATTAAACCATAAAAGAGTGAACACTAATCTTGTTATTCAGAGCTATTAAAATACTACAAAAATTTCCTCAAATTTTGAGTTTTTGCATTGAATCTAACTATGCTTTGCATGGCTGTCCACACTGGCAACTGATTCCATTAGTTGTAAGATGATCATCTATTTCTCAATATAAACAAATACTGTATTTAATTGTTTTCAGAACACCTCCTAATGATAATCTATCATTGTTCACATATGCATGGGACAAGTTGTTTGGGGGTTAATTTAAATTAAGATTTTAACTACCTGTGTTTCAAAACTGCCTACATAGTTCTAGATACAAAGTAATATAGCTTGCCAAACGTTAGCCTGCAGTATTTCTGGGGTCTGCTCCTTTCTTTGACCATTTAACCTTTTATAATTGTCTAGCAATATGTCAATCTTCTCAAATTTTGGACCTATGGTTTCATTTTGTTGATTTAAGTGTTACACATAGTAACATGCAACAGAATGCATGGAGTATTGAAGCATCATTTAATGCAATTTGGCATGTCCCCATATCTGCAGTTTGGCACCGTACAAACATTTTCTGAGTACCTCATAAAAAAGAAGTTTCTCAGTAAATTTGTAATGCAGAGGTAAACTGCTGCTAGGAAAGTGTAATTGCAGGGAGGAAAGCACGAGGGACAGCTACTGATCAAAGGAAATAAGGAAGCAAACAAGGCAGGCATACCTGACTGAGCATCATAACCAATGTTTTCCTTCTCATTCCTAATTAAACACCCTTAGTCATTCTCCTAGCTTCCAGATCCTTCTACACCATTCTGAATAACAAGCACCTCTATCTCCTTCTTTAGATAACAAAAATACCAAGAATATCCACAGCAAGTATTTCCACACCAGAGTTTCCCTCCTGCTTCTCTCAACTGTGAAATGCTCTGTACTTAGTTAAAGTATCTCACCATCCGGCTAACAAAACATCTCACTCTCCAAATGACAGGTCATCTTAGCTGTCATCTCAGCTGACAATCTTACAAAGTCTCCCCACCTCCACTAGCAATTTGAGAACAAGCATTCCAAGGTCTCCTGATTTTAATAATATGATGTGATCTTCGTATTTGCTATGACCCTCAATAATACAAGTAGGTAGTATTTATCAACTTTGCCAATCTAGGTCAATGATTTCTGAAGCACAGCAAACCGTTTCTTTAAAGCTTTAATTTATCAACTTCTTTGGCAATATGCTGACTTAAAAAAATACTGTGGAGTAAATATATTAAGAAAATTATGACAATGGTTAATTATAATGTAAAGGTACATTTACACTCATGTTAAGTTGCTATCAATTACAAGTATTTTCAAATGTTTATTCACACTGAAGTTATATTTAAAGTCAAAATATCATAAACCAAATATTTGTTACTGTCAGTTATTTTATTTTTAAAAAACATTTTTTTCATTATTTAATTGACATCTAAAGTACCTGTTCTTGCCTATAGACATATTGCTGTGCACATAATCCTACATTAAAACACTAATATTAATATCACACTAATATGCTAATTAATATTTTATTAAGTAATTTCCATTTCACAGGAGTGATTTATTATATGCTTTGCAAAATCAGATACTACCTTGAATATAAACTACATCTTCTTACCAACATTGTACCTAATATGATAAACCCAAATATCTGATATCAGAGCAAAATCCATTGCAATTAAAAATCAAATATGAAAACAAATATTTCTAAGGACAACTCTAATGATAAGGCTGTAATTAATACATCAATATGGAGAAACCTATAGTACTCCAAACAACTTTGGGAAGTCATCACCACTTAAACACTTCTGTACTTATTATTCTGAAAACTGTACTCTTGGATATTCTCCAGCCCTTATATACTCTTCATAAAAAGTCAGGAACGAAGCATAGTTAAAATTTTTAGGTTTTGTATGTTATATTTACATTTTTGTTCCCTTTATTAAAGAAGAAAATGTTTAAGAGGAATTTATAGGGCTATGTTTTAAAAAAATACAATTCATTAAAACCAAAGGATTTTTCCATCTAGAAATATCATGCACCTCACTAAAATTTCAGCTATGACATTTGATTGTTATTTTTTATTTTAGTTCCAATATGTTCATTTATAAAGATATACCCAACCAAACACACTGTGATCAATTTAGATGAGCTACTAGAAAATCCAAATATTGTTCAAGCTCAGAAGGTCTCCTAGGAGTTCATGGATAGACTGTGTCCAACTAGGGAAAGTGAATCTGTCAGATCTTGGTTCTCCACAGGCAGATGAAGTGATACAGTGCCTTGTAAAGCAGAGAGAGAAGGCATCAACTAAACAGTTAAGCTGAGAAACAGGTAGACAACAACTGGTCATGGAACAACTTTAGCCATTCTCCTTGTAATTTGGGATGGTGCCATTATCTGTGAGTCCAATGTGTAGTACCTACTCAATGACCAAACCGGAGGAGATGACAATGAGTATTGCTATTGCCTGCACTGTTGTTGAACCTCAGTGTATGCCATAACATCACTGCTATGAATAGTAGGAAAATGAATATGGAAAAGCTGCTATTTGTACAGTAAGGAGAAGAAAAAGATCTACAATAAAGAAGGACTTCTTTTATCACTAGAAATAAATGTGATGAGAAAATCCAACTTTCTTTTTAAGGCTACCACAATATGAATATATTTTCATTATAATAATATAATTTTGTATTTATAGGTGTCTGCCCCATGATACGTCATGTAAAAATTATCCTGCACATCATGTTTTGAGATCATATGCATGTAACTTACAATAAATAATATTTGTTCTTTGTGCTTTTTTTTCATATTTCCTGCAGTCTGAGAACTAGGATATTGTCATTATCTACATCTACTCTTAAATGACCGGTAATTTATTTTCTACAGGGCTGGCCATCACATACACAAAGACAGCATCATTGTCAAACTTGTTAAAATATGATAAACAGAAGATTTTTAGTTGAATAACAAAATATTGCAGAAACAATGTTGCTAAGGAACATATAGGATTCAAGAACTCTTGGAGAATGAAAAATGTATTTTAATCAACAAGAAAAAAACCCACTTTTTTCTTGTAAAGTAGGAAGTACTTTGGTACATATTGAATTCCTGGGCTTTTCTGAGTAGTTGAATGGCATTTTTTCTGAAAGTTTGCCTACTGTGAGTTTTTAACACTGGACAAATTTAGCTCTAATACAGACATTGATGGGAAGATCTTCCTGAGACATGAGGAACAAGGAGACTTAAAAAAGCTGCAGGCTGGACAAGACTGTTTAAAAACAGCAAATGCAACCTCTTTAACTAATGGTAAGAATGATCTAATGTAGGATGTATTTGTACTATTCTAGTGGCATTTCTACAGTGTCAGTGTCAATACATCATACAACTATTTTGCATTAGAATTTTTTGCTTTAGAAGTATTATTTATTCTTACACTTCTTCACTTTTAATATTCTTATTTGAAAATATAAAACTTAGTGCTTTAAAAAGTCCCATTGGTTATCAAACCCAATCAGAACCCTATTAAAAGAAAACTGTGATTAAAAAAAAAAAAAAAGTCTTGTTTACAGCTAGCAAGATTACATTCTGTTGCACGGAACAGAAATTTTGTTTTGCAAAGGAACTCATGATTTTTAAAAGGTCATTCTGTTTATAGAAGAAATAAAGATATCTACATTATCCAAAACCAAAAAGTTTCAGAAAGTGAAAAAAAGATTTTGGTTGACTAAACTGTTTAATCTGCATTTGAATTTTATATTATCAAAATGAAACATTTTATTTGTGTCCATAAAAACTGCTTACAGATAAGCTTTTTCCTTCTTATTCTGGCTCCCTGGTCTGTGTTTTGTCATTAATGGCATGTGTTAGAATAATGATGCCAATTTACAATATATAAATTTCTACCTGGTTACTCAACCTAAGCACACGATCATTCCTCAGTAAATTCAGAAGGTAGTATAAGGGCACTTATATAATATAGCTGATGTGTTGTAAATATATGTCCAAATTACACCATGGTAATGTGTTCATTTAGATATGCTGAACTACTTAGATGTTAATTTGTGAGTTCCAAGATTACTGTTTTATACTGACAAACTGTACGTCACAGCCGTCCAAGATTTCTAGGCATCCTTGTTAGAACAGCTAACTGCTATTGCACATGTGACTAGTCAATATTACAAGATGGTTTCTCAGGAAAAGGACCTGTAAATCATGAGCAAAGTCAGTTTATTCTTTAAAATCTTTTTGAGGTAATTGCAGTTTAAACTATTACTGAAAAAAGAATGTTTTGAAGAAAAAAATGGCTTTACAATACCTTAAACCATACTTTCAGATCCAAATATTTAAAAATGTCAATATTTAAGTCACTTCTGTTTCAAAGGATGCCGGATCTCTAAATACAATTGATATCTGTGATTTTCCAAGGATCATTCTACTGATTGTACTGGATCAGAACTTTAGCCTCCCCATGTCTTTAGGGACTTGTTGGGGTGTTGCTGTCTTTTTTTTCTTTTTAGTGAAAGATGAAGATAGTGTTATCTACTTATCTCACTGGAATGCTACAAGAGTTAGTAATTACTATTTGCACAGATTTGGATATAAAATGGCATCAGAAGTTTGTCAAGTGCAGAAAGTATTAGGTTTTCCCTTGATTCCTATTTAAAAATACACCTACCTGAAATCCTTCATATGATTCTATCCTGAAATACATGTAAAATATTTTCTTCAATGTCTAGATATTGTCCTTTACCCACTGAAATGTAATCAATATGTGATATTTAAATTGCTATCTCCTCTTCCATTTTCGTCACATGCTCTCTTGGGAAGAATTGTATCTAGCAATGTTTGATGTACAGCATGGAGAACATTAAAATACTTCAATAAATAAAAATAAAAAAACCCCAGAGTTATTTTTATGACGTACAAGCTAGGTGAGCCACCAGCTTTATTTTTAATTCTGAACAATTTGAGCTGCTGCTTCTTTTTTTTTTTTTTTTTTTTTTTTTTTTTTAGGATTTTTCCAAAGAGCAAAAAAGGGGGAAAAAAGGAAAAAAAAAAGTCTTTTTGTGTAAATATAACTATTCCTTTTTCATTCATTCAATTCTGGTTTTTATTTCAGAGTGTTCTAATTTCAAAAATAGTTAGAAGTAGATATGTATGGGGGTTTTTTTGTTCATGAAAATTCTGCTTTACAAACTTCAGCTAAGTGTGCTTCAAAGTCTGATAACAAGAGCAAAAGAAAGATAATCCCTATTTATGGTAGTAACTCAAGAAGTTCTGATTTCAGTTAGAAGGCAGTGGGAGGAAGTAAAATATAAGTGAAATAAGAGTGAAATATATGTGTGCACCACATTACAAATCACTAAGTAATCTACAATTAAAATCTGTTGCTATCAGAGATGGAAATCCAATAGATGTGTTATATTTGTCCAGAGTATAATATGCTTTCACCTCCTTATAGAACATAAAAATGACCAGACAGGACTGAGACTAGCACGTGATGAAAGTTTTCCCTTACAAATGTTTTTCAACAGAAAAATACCCCAAATTTTTAACAACAGTAACAAAATTCTAACTCTACTTCTTAGGTTTTCTGATATGAATTTAAAAAAATCCCCAGAAGTGACATTTTGTTAACAAAATTAAGCTTACTGTTCTTGAAAAGTCCTGCAATAGTGTCTTATGTTTGATACAAGATAATCAAATTGATATAGGATTTTCTTAGATTTCCTTCTTCTTTCTTGCAAAAGGGAGGGTTTCTGGCTATAGTACTCTGAGCATAATTCAGAGATTCCCTCAGTACAATCAGGGGACACCATACCTCTTGATACCATCAGGAGGAGGAAACACAACATCTGATAGGAGATATATTTCAGACAGGAAACTTGGTTTTTAAAAATAGTAGTATTTTCCACAGCACAATTTCTGAATCAGAATATTTTTCTGTCCAAATATCTTGGTTATCACAAGGAAGAAAAAACAAACAAACAAACAAACAAACAAAAACCCTTCACCTTTGTGACTGGGATTATTTGAAAACATAATTTTGGCAAAGGTTAAACACTTTTCCTAAATCTACTCCTACTTTCATATCATAATAATCAGCACCTAATTTGCGGTGCATATATAAAAACCCATCCTTTTTCATTTCTCAACAAACTGTGTATATTACTCACTTCAGCTGATGAAGTGACTTGTTGGTGACTTCACATCCAGCAAATGCATTTATTTAAGAAATGCAGACCTCTAGCATATGCTGTCATAAACTCATCCATTCATCTGACTTGAGAGCCCACCAAGAGCCCTACCTGAAAGTACTTGTCCATATGAGATAAGCAAATGAAAGAGTAAAAAGATGTAAAGGTTGCATACTTTAACATGCCATGTTCAGGCACCACAAAGTATTCCTCAAATGTTTATTATATTTTGGTATTGCAAAACATTGTACACCTTACCATCACAGATTATTCCCTTTTGGGATTAAGAACTGTGAAAACACTCCAATTGCAACAATTAAGCTCCAAGTCCGGGGATTCTACAGAAGCAGGTAAATAAATCAGAAATATTGGAAAAATGATTAAACAGGAACTTTGCCTTGGTTTCAAATGCTTAACTGCTTGAGATTAAAAATCACGCAAGAAGTATTGAAAAGTTGCATGTAGAGCATAGGACTAACTGGTGAAACTTTCACTTAACGGGAGTCATTGATTTGGTCACTTAAAATCATCCCGTACAGAGAATAACAATAAAGAGCAGGGAGACACAAAGGAGAGGGTCTGTCAGGATCAGATTCTAAAGGGTAGCAAGGGAGAAGGGGGGTGGGAGACAGAAGCCACTTACTATTTTTTCTCTCACTGCTTCCACGTGGTCAGTTCCTGGCACAGGTGCTGTTCGAACAGGAATTTCTTCATCCTGAGCTTTTTCAGCTTTCAAAACCATTTGTGAAATCCCAGTTGTCAAACCCTCTTTCTTAACATCCTCCTGCTTCTTAGCTTGCAGTCCCTTATAAGGTGCTTCAATTTCTGCTTTCTGTTCAGCAGCATGGTCTTTAGTCTCAGCTGTAATTTGTTCCTTTTTGTCCTCTGGATGTGGTGTACGCTTTTCTGGGAGCACAGGTTTTTTACCTTCTTCCAATGTGCTTAGGGGTTTCTTTTGGTCTGAGCTTATTGTTGCAGGAATTTTATCTGCTGACAGTGTCTTTGACAGTTTCCCTTGCTGAAGTTTTGATTCTTCTTTTTGAGCTTCCTGTTGGATTTTCTCTACTGATGATGTTTTCATGATTTTCTCATGTTGAAGTTTTGGATCTTCTTTCTGAATTCCATGTTGGATTTTATCAACTGAAATTGCCTTTGACAATTTGACCTCCTGAAGCTGTGCATCTTCCTTCTGAGCTGCAGGTTGGATTTTGTCAGCTGATAGTGCCTTTGCCATTTTCATCTGTTGGAGTTTTGGGTCTTCTTTCTGAATTCCGTGTAAAATTTTGTCAGCTGAGGGTATCTTTGCCAATTTTGCCTCTTGAAGTTTTATCTCTTCCTTCTGAACTCCATGCAAAATTTTATCAGCTGAGGATGTTTTTGACAGTTTTGCCTCTTGAAATTTTGCATCCTCCTTCTGAACTCCATGCAAAATTTTATCAGATGAGGCTGTCTTTGTCAGTTTTGTTTGCTGGAGTCTTGGGTCTTCCTTCTGAGAAACACGTTGGATTTTATCAGCTGAGGGTGTCTTGACAAGTTTTCCCTGCTTAAGTTTTGCATCTTCTTTTTGAATTCCTTGTTGGATTTTATCAGCTGACAATGTTTTTTCCAGTCTCCCCTGCTGAAGTTTTGGAACGTCCTTCTGAACGCCTGGTTCTTCTTTTGATTTTGCTGCTGCTGGAGTAGGTGGTGTGGAAGTCTTCTGAGGGGAATGTGAGACAGCAGGCATAGGCTGCTTTTGAGGAGTAGCAGGTGGTTTGGATACTGGTTGTGAAGGGCCTGTTTTCGGAAGTGGCACCTTGCCCATATCCCCAAGTTGTCCTGACATTGCCCGTTGGGTCTGGCAGTTTAAGCACAGCCATTCCTGTACCTGTGATACAACAAACATATGAAGTTACTTATTTGAAAACTTAACAGTAAAATCATATGGTGTTTTCAACTGATACAGTTGAATACTTTTAATCTGAATGCTATGCATACTGAAAAGTTATTTTCTTTGTTTGCTGCTCTTGCAGGAAGATCCATAACACCTTTCTAACAGAAATGAAGCATGAAAGGTTCCAGAAAGCCAAGCTGAACAAATATAAAAATATACTGTGAAAACTAACAGCAATTACATTGTTCCAAAGTATTGATGACCTTTATGTACAAAGTTTGCTTATATATTTCTAACATCTATTGTTTTCTAAAGCCTCTATAATCTATCAATAGTTCTAATTTTGTAAATCTGAGTAAAAGGCGACCAACTAGGACTCATGGCTCTTTGTATTTCTCTTCAGAAGTTACCTTCCCCTCTTGAATTTTTATAGATGTATCAGTGTGTTTTAATTTAATATGGCTGTAACCCAAAAGGAAGATTACGTGCCTGCTCTCTATACTGCTAAATCCCTGCTGCACACTGGCTCCTTTTACTCTTCCTCCCAGAAAATCAGAAAAAAAGGGCAAATGCTTATATCTGTGCAAAAGATCTTGTTGCCAGTTGCCTAGCTACTACGTGAGAGGAGTAATCAGGCTGTTTCCAGTGGGAGTTGGGGTATAGTTTCTTTAGAATAGCAAAAGGAAATTTTAAACACAGAAAAGTACTGAAAGGAAAGAAAAAGCCCAGAATCTTCTGGATACTAGAACAGATAATGCAGCTCTACTTTGCTAGTGCAAAATGAGCTTCACTGGAGGATAACAGGTCTATGCTGTACATTAAAATCTTTGTATGCTTGTTCTTAACTCCTTTTACTGTGACGATGGATGGTCTCAGCAATTCAGTTATTGTATTTGTCTGATTTAGAGAACTTAGTGACCTACTGAATATGAAGCACGTGAAAAACGGAGCAAAATTGTTCTATTAGTAATTATATAGGTAATACTGCTGATAATATTAGGACAGTATGCATGACTGATCAGTTATATACCATTGAATATTTCAGAATATCCAATGGTATATAATCAGTTGCCCAGAAGATGTGGCATTTAGTCAGAAGAAAGGGTATCTGGCAGAACTGTGCAACTCCAGAAACATTCATGCATTTTCTATTAACAAGTAATACAGTAATAAATGAGGTAACACCAAAAGCAGAGACTGGAACTCCAGCTCTGCCCCTGCCAGCAAAGAAAGCCCAAATGACAGGGGCGTAAGCACCAGACTCTCTGCTCTCCTTCTGACTCCGTGTAACTTGCGTTTTTCAGTGTAAAGAGGGGCAGGGGCCTATCTTCAACAAATGCACTGGCAGGTTTTCCTACGCAGAGTACTTAACACTTGGTGATGCCAGCGTATTGCCATTGATATGGCATTTCCCACAGAGTGATAAGGGTTGGTCATGATAGGACCCCAAATGGCTTTTCAAGATAGTTAACCAGAAGTGAGGCATCTCTCTGTTCATCTCTAACGATGGAGCTTATGTGCTCAGCTCCCACATCCCATCCAGGATATTTCTGAGCGCATTGGTGTTTAGTAAAGTTTCTATGCACAGTAGGTATGTCCAGGATACTATGATTTTTGGTGTCTTTGGAAATCAAGACATTTTGAGATTGGCTGGTTTCAAACACTTTCTGGAATTATTTAAAATCTACCAAAACCCAAATTTGTGAAGTCTATCTCCATACTTCAGATACAAATCCCATTGTTAAATGGCTTTACAATTCTCTTGTTTTTTAATTGTTTTTAAAATAATTGAATCACTGCTATGATCCTGCCCCTTTGAAAAAATAGCTGATTAAGCTGATAAATGAAATATGAATCACAAGAGTTGCAGATGAAATGACAATTGCATGTGAAACAAAATTCAGTAAGAAAAGCTCATGTGGGCTCATTTTGTTGAAATGCAGCTAAGGAGAGGCTATTTAATGTATAAAATAATTTTCTTTGGCTGACAAATTTTGTTTCAGGCACAAGAAATGCAAGAATGCATGCATTATCATTCAGGTCATCTAACAATTGCCTTGTGTATTTATTATTCTACTTTTACAGAAAATGACAAAACTAGTGAGTCCTAGCAATTGAATATTTATAACAAATAAATATTTATTACAAATATTTGTCAATATTGTCCCAAGAAATGCAGTTTATCGACTGAATCAGCTGTCACCAAATGCAATGAAGCCCCTAATAGTTACTATACCCTTTGCAACTCCAAACTGAATGTGGCTCTGTATCAGACTATTAAATATAATTTGGATTTATTTTTTCTGTGGAAAAAAGCATTAAAAAATAAGCCTCCAGGGAGTATTATCCTCCTCCATAGGACTTAAAGTGCTCCAACTACACATCATTTGTCTGGGAAGCACTAATTAAGAAATACAAATAAAAGTTACTTGTTTTTTGAAAAGTATGTAAAATATAACTTAGTTTTCTTGCAAATGTTTCTGTTAAAGGGGTTTATCTGGAATTTTTACTACAGTTTCCTCCCTTTTTATGGGCAGCAACTTTTTTTGCCTAGAAAACAATATTGGAAGCCATAAGTATTTTGTGAACCATCTTTTATAAACTTAAAATAGAAGTAATACACCAGGAAACAAATTAGCCCCACAGAAAATCATGATGTTAGTATTATCAGGAGTCTGTACGTGACTAAATATACTAGATAACATTTAGCATAAGTAAACTACAGAAAAAGGATCCAATTTCATAGTATCCTTGATTCTTTTCTCATAAAGATTGTAACAACCACTACAAAAAGTTGACTAGATAATTATAATAGATCAATTTTTTTATAAAATTCATTGGAGGGCCCAGAAGCTTTTAAACCCACTAAAAAGGGGTCAAGTTTTGCCTTCTTCAATCAGCCTGACAAATACTCATTTCACAATGGAAGCAGAAATAATACCATTATTATTTGTGCTAATATAGCTTCTGTCAGCACGGGGCATGGGAATGAGACAATATATAAATGTTATTAAGCTTCTCAGAATCTAGCCTTAACCATCTTTAATTTCATAAAAACATAATTAGTGGCTTCTACCATGAAATAATCCGTGGTTCAAGAGTTTGCTGAATTTCATGTACATGCTATATAGATATTCTTAAAGAACATGTTAATTTATACATTAAATCCACACGTTCTCACAGTACCATTTGTTTGCGACATAAATTCCATTTATTTCCTTATAATATATCCATATGCAGTTTCTAGGGTCTCTATGTTTGTTTCTTTTCTATACATCTACATTTGGCTCTTATTACTTCTCCTAGCCCTACTGGTTATGTAGATCCCATTTAGTACCTCTTCAGCTGCAGCCTACTCACTGCTCATAACTTTCTCCTTCTCAGATTCATCAACTCACTTCCCTTCTCTCATTTAATCCTTCACAGAGTCAATTCTTTGAACTGCCTATAATAACTTTAACAACTTTAGTAATAGTATTAAGCATTTACAAACCAAAACAGCTACCCAGCCACTGTTTCCTCTCAGCTTTGCTCACTGTCCTTATTCAGTCTCTTTTCCCTGGAGTAAAGTTCTTCAACTCAAGGACTGTGCTTTGTGCTGAGCACATAGTAGAACAAGTCTCTTAAAAAGGAAAATAGTGACAATTAAGATGAGAAAAGGAAGGTGATGATGAGCAAATTGGCAAACTGCACTAAATCTTGTCAAGTGATGGAAGTTCCAGTCTTGCCTCCCTGCCATACTGATGCAAGTGATGCTAGTGAAATGACCTGGAGTTGTCCAGATACGCAGTGATTTAATGCACCTTGCTACTGTCCGCTTGGACTTTTGTTATATCTGCATCTGTTTACCCCTTTATTTTTTAGTGTTGATATATAGGCATGGCAAATACTTCTCCCAAGCTATGTGTTTTAAATTCCAATCTAAGTTTTTACAATCACGTGGATATTTGATCATAAAAGAGCCTACAAAAATCTTCTTATATCACTAGCCTTCTAGCTCTTGATTCTCTCTCAGAAAGTTTCTCTCTGTAAAATCAAATTTTGTACCATGAAGTCATATGCCTCAGTTTTAGACTTGTCTTTTCCTCAGTTAACCTCATGCCCTGAATGCAAGCTTTTCCCTAAGGCTATTTTTTCAGTTAGCCTGTCAACCCAAATTTATTAGGACTTGGGAAATGGACATCATCTTTCAGCAGTCTTCACTAGATAAATCTTCTTAGTTCTTTACAGAATTCTGCACACCCTTTGGTTCCTGAATTGGCAGTAGGCACTATTATTGGCATCACAAGTGATACCAGTGTGCTTTAATATTCTGAATCCATGGCTTTCTCCCTGTGTTTTCAGCAATCCTTACAACCCCATATTGCTGGACAGAACAAAGTAGCTGTGTTACAATGTTCCCCTCACTCAGTTTCATAATAAAAAAATGTCATCGTGAAACGGGCATAGATCTAACATTCCTTGTGAATGTCTATTTTTCAGTTGTCATGCAAGAGCTTAGGCATTTCAGTTCCTTTGCTTTTGTATTGTCATACCACAATGTTAGATAATTTCAAGTTGAAAATAATAAGTCAACTATTCCATCTCTCTGCCAGTCAAGGAATTTTTATTGCAGTATGTTGATAAATTCATTACCCACTCTTGGCAAACCCTAATTGGTAAACTAGAGTTTTTCTCTAACTGAAAGTAACTCAAAGGACTTAATATATTTGTGAAGGTGAAAACAAATGCTTCTTCCCATAAAACATGGGAAGTTGCTTCTAAGTTACTTCAGAAGGCAAGTGCTTTAGTTTCATTTAGATACCAACCAACTACTTCCTTTGTCATGGTTAGATCATACCTTTATCCCTTCCTAATTCTTCCTCCTCATGGTTCTCAGTAAAACAAAATCATAAAACCAACATAGGAATGAAAAAAGCATTAAGAAATAAATCTCTGAAAAATTATTACCTTCCTGATTTCACTAAAAGGATCATATTGCAAAACAGAATCTTTATCAAAAACCATACGCTAATTACAAAAAACTGAATATTTCTATGAAAAGCAAAGCATGCTTTTTCTCCCTAATTACCTCATAAACAGAACAGGGGGAGGAGCAATGCAGGCAGTCACTAAAATATTTTTCTTATTCCTCAAATTTGCCATCTTCTTTTTTACTAAGCATAGAGCTGAGTATGTTTCTTAGAAAACACAATAAACTTACATTTAAAAGTAAGACATCTCTGGCATAAATACTAATATAAACTAGTTGTTCTGAGACTCTAAGACAGTTTCACCTTGGATATTTATTTTTAATTGATTTGGTTTTATTTTCGCAAACTTGTACAGCATGTTTCCAAGATCTTATATGAATAAGCCACTTAATGAAATAACAGAAAAAGTAACCAAATAGTCCACCCAGGGAGGAAAAGCAATCTGATGAGCATAGCAAACTCCATCCTGAAGATCAGAAAAAGCAGGGATGAATTTCCAAAGATTGAGCTATGTCAAATTCTGCAAAGGAAATTTAAACCAGCAACAAAATATTTGGTATCCTTGCAGATAAAAAGATAACCACAGTGCAGTTATGATTGCTTCAGAGTTAAAGGTATGGTCCATATAATATGTGCTTTAATATCAAATTTTTATAGTAGTGAGATTGAACACAAGTGAATATCAACAGGAAATGAGCACACAGAATAGAAATCATCATATTTGATGTGGAAATGCATGATCATAGTCTCATAGTATTCATTAATGTGTATTGGCATAAGAAAGCCAAATCAAGCAGCTATAAAATAGACATAATCCACCCAAACTGAGTGACACACAGCTTACCCACATTCAACTCACATCCACTTTAATTTAATGTGTAGAGGAAGTGTTCCTGGTAACTACAGGTCTGCCAGTCCAATTCAAATGTTTAAAAAGTTTTAGAAAATAATTTGAAAGAAAGTTGAATTGATGCTTGTGATGAAGAAAAGGGTCATATACTAAAGGGCAATATAGGTTTACGGCAGGAAGACTGCGTCAGATAAACCTTGTATTTTTTTCCTGGATAATATCATTTATTCTACAGGTAAAATTGAAACTATTACATGTTGAGCAGACCTGGATTCCAGAACAATAACTGAACCTGTGCCACCGTGAAATGATTAGTCAAATTAGTAGAGATGAGTCAAGAAATTGCCAGGCAGGGAAAACATATCCCCTATAGAGGGAAACGACCCTACATTCTTCTGAAGTTTTAGTTACTTTTCTTATGTTTAGTTTAAAGTAGATACATATTCAGGCTTTGGAAGCCTTCAGATCCTCCTGCCCTGGAGACATATATTGTAACATGAAGCTGGATTCACTCTTCCTCTTGTGAGGTCCTTGTCCTGCTTGTTACAGAATGGCCCTTTTTGCAAACAGGAGAGAAGGAACTCTTGAAACCCTCGGCCCAGAGGTTCAGATGTCTATGATGTAAGGCCTAGGTTGGTGCAGAACAACTGTGAGTCCTCAAGTCAGTTTTACTCAGAAAAAGGCTGTTAAGATGTGAGAAGGTGTTTGAGAGAAAGCCAGGTGATGAAAGAAAATTAAAAAAAAAAAAAACAAGAGCAAAACCACAGAGTGTCATTGGGAGAAGAATTCAAAGAAGAAAAATACTGACATGAAGAGGTATAAAACCAAAAGAAAAATACACAGAAGCAGATGGCAGCAACTCAGCAACAGCGACGGTCGGTTGGTCTGTTCCAAGGAGCAGGAGAAGTTGATGCTTCCTAACCTGACTGATGATTGCCTGGTCAGCAAACGCTATTCAAGGGCCTCACTGGGGTGGTGAGTACATTAATATTAACAGTTCCTCCGCTGTATCTGCCTGCTGTGTGTATTCATCAACAAATAATTGCAGTGTACTCCTAAAGTCTGTACATCTTCCTTGCTGAGTCCCTCTGCGTATGGTAGACATTGCCTGAACAAAATGATGCACACAGGGAAGGTTACATTCCCATCTAGAATGGGAATGGTGGCCTGAGCATTTCTTTGGGATGTGTGAACTACAAATTCAAATCCCACACAGACTGAGGACTCAGATCTCCTACCTTTAGGGGAAATATTTAAATTGCTAGACCTACATGTAAAACAGTTACCACCACCATTGCACAGAATGATAGAGTATTCAGAGCATGACCACCAAATCAGACTGCAGATCTGGCAGGAGAAAAAAATACAAAAATAAAATATAAAAACCCCACACTCTTCTCTGTCCAAAGAGTGTTAGGCAGGAGGTAACTGCCTAAGCTTGGCAGAGAGAGCGTCCACAGTTGAGCCTCTGTGGTGTCCAGAATTAGGAAAATATAGAAAGGTTTTCATAGATACTGTGTGCCTGTGAAGGTCACAGGCAGTTTTCCAGTATTTTATTACACATAAATTTTGTCTAAAATGTCACTTAGGATCTTAAACATATTTTTGGATTTCACCTCAAGAGGCGAAAGGATGTGCAAACAAATGCTTAGTCAGATGGCTGATTTTCGGAGAAGAGGTTAGAAGAACATGGCTAATTTAACCTAGGGAAATGAATCCCACAAATATGACTTATATAGGAGGAAACGTATACTGGCTGCAAACCAAATGGATATAAATTGTCGATAGATAAATTTACGTTTGAAACTAGAAGACCTTCTTTGCCATTAGTGATTTGCAGTTTGGAGTATGATACAATAGGACTGGTGGTACGGAGAAATGCAGCTGATTTCAATATATGATGTGATTGCCAACAAAATCACTCAATGATTCATGAAATCCTACCAGTTTTACAAACTGCATTACTGTAATAGTACTCATGAGCAGAATGCATTATATTATTAGCATTAAATAGATTCATAGCATTTAGTCAACATTAAATGTCAAGCTATCTTTCAGCCACCAAAGAGAGATCATAGAAATCCACAAAAGCTGGTTCAGGTACAAGTAAAGCATCAACTTAAAACAAAAACCAGCAAAAAGTTCTGCAGAATAAACAAGTTTGTCAACAGAAGGAGAAAACCATTACTTTTTTAGTTTGAGAATGCCTTTTTTTTGTTTGAAGTTGCAATCAAGCTGAGATTGTTATCTGAACAATGCAAAAAGAGACCAGCGTTCATCTCTTTCTCAAATGAAAGCTTTCAGTATGTGATTGAGGAAGACCAAGTTATCTCAGCATGTCAGATTATTGTCATTAATTGATAAGCTTACTTTTAAGCCACCACAACTATGACATAAAATAAGTTATTTTCAACTGCTTTCATTGCAGAGTTGTGTATGTACCCAGTTACCACTGCTTATGTGACTTGTTGGTGTGTACTTTTAAAGTCACAAGAACTGACATGACAAAAAATGGGTTTTATATATTTATTTCTGTGGCCACTGGGAAGCCAATATAGCAAAAATGAGTGAGAGACTCTTACCTATTTTTCCTGTATGCATCAGTAGAAATATTTGCTATATGCTTTCTGGCTACTGCTGTGCATAGCTATTGAAGACTACGATTGCTCTCCAGGCTTATGCAGCTCAATTATGGTATATACACAAAAGACTCAAAAGACTTTGGTCAGTGTGTTGGAAGATACAACTAATATCAAAATAAGAACAGAATCAAGCTTACTACTCTTTATGTCAGCTTTGAAGTGCAACAGAAACCTAGAACAAAAAAATGCCAAAAAAATGATACTTCACCTTTGACTGTTAAAAGGCACTGCCACGGACAGTGCTGGTATTTGTTCTGAGCTGTGATACCTTAGCATATAGTCTGCTTGATGAGCTGCCATTTCTGCATGCTGCTGTAAGGCACTTTACTTTTTTTACTTGCTGTCTGATGGGCAGCAATAAAAGTAAAATCTATTTTATTCTATGGCTGCAGTCCACAATCTTTTGTCTTAGATTATGGGAATTCTAATCATTACTGAAGGAAATAAAGCAGTTCTAATAAAAGAAATCTTAAATTTCTGAAGGCTGTTTTAGCTTGCCATCTTTAGAGTAAAATGTTTTGGAGTAAAACTGTCATTAAATCCCTTAAAAACTACCTCTTGATTTTTTTTGCCTTCAGTTGCTTTAAGCATCTTCCAGCATCTCTTAATGGCAATATATTTTGTGCTTTTAGAGGGAGAAAGAAACATTCCAGGCTATTAGAAGACACTCAAATCACATAAATTCAAGTTTATTGGAATTACTGTACAATTATTCAGTGCGATCTAACTGAACACTTATTCTTTAGGCTGGTAAATCTTATTTGTAGCTTAGCATTGTTCAAAACACTGGGGTAGGCACTACGTAAGCAGGTGAGAAAGCAGGATTTCCAGTAAACTGTGGATGTGTATTGTGTAGACATTTATAATTGTGGTTGGTAACTTTTATCTTCAATGGAGAAAAACAGGAACATTTAGAAGGCAGTTAATCTCACCTATCACAGGACATTAGATAAAAAGACTGGCACTTTAAAAGTGCCTCTTTGTGTCCACTGACCAGGGCAAGAGCATAGCTGATGAGACCACTTACTCATGTCTACAGCTGACCTAGTGAATATCACCTTGATTTTTGAGCTGGAAGAAACTGCAACAAGTAAGAAAACAATAAAGATATGGGAGAACGCACAATGGCAACGACATAGCATTGACCAGTATATTGGTGCCCCCAAATTAGCCCCCAAAATCTGCTCTGGAGCCTTTAGCTTGAATGCAGTGACTATGCGCAACCACTATTTGGATCTTTCCCTCCTTTTTGTTTTTCCTTATCCTTAATGTCTTCCATTCAAGTTTGTGTTTGCTCACTAACAGAAGCTTTCAGGGACTCTGAATTTCTGAATAAACACATCTTGGATGCTGGACTGATAACAAGAACGTAAGGGCTCAAAAAGGTGCCAAACAGTCCACCTATGTTTCTAAAGTGTTGGTACATCCCAAGAAATTCTTCTCTACCTTGTTATTATCCTGCCAAACAAAGCCTGATGACCTTCACAGGTCCCTTTCAACTGCAACCATTATGTGATTCTGTGAATGTGCTAAAAACTAATACCCTGGCACCAGAAACTGTAACATTTTATTCAGTCAGAAGGTTTCAAAGAATACCCCCTAAAATCTAAAATCTTAAATAAAAAGGTCTATTTTATAGAGCGGTAGAGCAATCAGCAAGTTATCCCTAATGCCCTAAGGTTTTGATTTGGATCCTGAAAAGATGAAAGCACTCACGAAACTTGGTCAGCTGGTCTGATCCCTTCTTTTTCTCCCACACGTGTTAAAGGAAGAGAGTTGTAAATACTGCAGCAGATTACCAGAAAAGTTCAGAGGAACCAGTGTTTCTCCCATGCGTCAGGAATTATCTGCTCCTTAATTTTAATAGGGTTGGGACTGCTGAATATTCCACTCAATTATGAACAGATGAAATACAGAATATGACAACACAAGGATGACCTACTTCCTCAAGTGATGACAACTCTGAAATGTATGCCCTTACCTTACTTCAAGATACATCCCAGCACTTTCAAGAAAAGTTCAAATTTTGTGTCTTTTTAGCAACTGCTCTGTTGTTTGGGAATTTTTATTTTAGTAATTAAATTTGATAGATAATGGGATTTTTATGTGCATAGTGTCTGTATATACTTTAATTTCCTTTAGTTATTTTGCTGAAGGCCCTTAGAGGCTTAGAATTATGCTGTCAATGCACACAAATGTGTATCACTAGTGTATACATCATCATAGATGCAAAAGAAGCAAAGCTGTTGAAAAATAACTGCTTTTTTATTGTGTAGGGGGAACATTACTGTACTTGCTTTTACTCTGCATCTAACTGCACTGTCATGTGATTGTTGTTTTTTTTCATGCACTGTTGTAACAAGATGACTTAAGTCCTCCTTTGTATTGACAGGTTTAGCTGTAGGGGTACACCACAAAGGAATGAGTCTTCCTCCTCAGTCTTACTCACACAGAGAAATTCGCATCAAGCATTTTACTGCCTCTGGTGACCACTTCTTTTGTTACCATGGCAAAACCAACCCCAATGAAGGAAAAAACAACAAATTGGATATGGGCATCATCCAAAGGCTGAAGAAGTCAATGGAAGAGCCTCAAGTACTTCAGTGGAATTAGGATGATTAAGATCTGTGTACACTTTGAGAAATTCTAGATTACAATGAAAATCCACAAACATTATCTGAAACGGTATAAACCTTTTTTACAACTGTGCAAGGAAAAGATTCTGAGACTGTAGCTCCTTTAGACAATTATATATCATACTTGCAGTGTCTGTCACAATAACAATGAAAGACCTCCAGATGCTATCACAATATAAATTTGTAATACTACTAACCTCTAATTCACACGGAATGATACCCTATAAGCCTATGGGTTGAACGTTTTAATTAGCAAATCTGTAAAATTGAGTTTAGGAAAGCCTGTTAATAGTCAATGTTTTATCAAGGGAGGGTTAAAGAAGTTTCTCCTATAATAAATATCCTCTTGATTTTCCATCTCTACCAAAGATTCATTAAAATATGTATCCTACTATTGATTTCTTTAGTTCAAATGGAGAATGTCTACCTTATGTACACACTTATGTTTTTACTTTTACATACAAACTTTACAGACTCTATACTATGGCTTTCTTTTAGAATACATACTACCATCTATTTATTTTTGTATTTCCAATATTAACATCTTAAGAGTTAGATATGTGGAGTGGCAGCAAAAGGAGAGGTAAGGAGAATCTCCAGCCCCTAGTAGATGGGGGAGGAAACACAGTGACCAAGGATGAGGAAAAGGCTGAGGTACTTAATGCCTTCTTTGCCTCAGTCTTTAATAGCAGGGCCGAATGTTCTATGGGTACCCAGCCCCTGGAGTTGGAAGATAGGGAAGGGGACCAGACTGGAGCCCCCATAATCCAGGGGGAAATGGTGAGTGACCTGCTGCACCACTTAGACACTCACAGGTCTATGGGGCCTGATGAGATCCAACCGAGAGTGTTGAAGGAGCTGGCAGAAGAGCTCACCAAGCCCCTTTCCATCATTTACCAGCAGTCCTGGCTAACTGGGGAAGTCCCTGCTGACTGGAGATTAGCGAATGTGACACCCATCTTCAAGAAGGGCCGGAAGGAGGACCTGGGGAACTACAGGCCTGTTAGCCTGACCTCGGTGCCGGGGAAGCTGATGGAGCAGATCATCCTGAGTGCTATCACACGGCATGTAGAGAATAACCAAGGGATCAAGCCCAGCAAGCATGGGTTCAGGAAAGGCAGGTCCTGCTTGACCAACCTGATCTCCTTCTATGACAAGGTGACCCACCTAGTGGATGAGGGAAAGGCTGTGGATGTTGTCTATCTAGACTTCAGTAAAGCCTTTGACACGGTTTCCCACAGCATTCTCCTGGAGAAACTGGCTGCTCATGGCTTGGACGGGTGTACTCTTCGCTGGGTAAAGAACCAGCTGGACGGCCGGGCCCAAAGAGTGGTGGTGAATGGAGTTTACTCCAGTTGGCGGCCGGTCACAAGCGGTGTTCCCCAGGGCTCGGTGTTGGGGCCAGTTCTGTTTAATATCTTTATCAATGATCTGGACGAAGGGATCGAGTGTACTCTCAGTAAGTTTGCAGATGACACCAAGTTGTGTGGGAGTGTTGATCTGCTGGAGGGTAGGCAGGCTCTGCAGAGGGACCTGGACAGGCTGGATCGATGGGCTGGGGTGAATTGTATGAGGTTTAACAAGGCCAAGTGCAAGGTCCTGCACTTGGGCCACAGCAACCCCATGCAACGCTACAGGCTTGGGGAAGAGTGGCTGGAAAGCTGCCTGGCAGAGAAGGACCTGGGAGTGTTGGTTGACAGCCGCCTGAATATGAGCCAGCAGTGTGCCCAGGTGGCCAAGAAAGCCAATGGCATCCTGGCTTGTATCAAAAATAGCGTGGCCAGCAGGACTAGGGAAGTGATTGTGCCCCTGTACTCGGCACTGGTGAGGCCGCACCTCGAATACTGTGTTCAGTTTTGGGCCCCCCACTACAAGAGGGATATTGAGGTACTGGAGCGTGTGCAGAGAAGGGCAACGAAGCTGGTGAAGGGTCTGGAGCACAAGTCTGATGAGGAACGGCTGAGGGAGCTGGGACTGTTTAGCCTGGAGAAAAGGAGGCTGAGGGGAGACCTCATCACTCTCTACAACTACCTGAAAGGAGGTTGTAGCGAGGTGGGGGTCGGTCTCTTCTCCCAGGTAACAAGTGATAGGACAAGAGGAAATGGCCTCAAGTTGCACCAGGGGAGGTTTAGACTGGATATTAGGAAATTTTTCTTCACCGAGAGGGTTATCAAGCATTGGAACAGGCTGCCCAGGGAAGTGTTTGAGTCGCCATCCCTGGAGGTATTTAAAGGACGTTTGGATGAGGTACTTAGAGACATGGTGTAGTGGTGGTTTTGGCAGTGTTAGGTTTATGGTTGGACTCGATGATCTTAAAGGTCTTTTCCAACCTATATGATTCTGTGATTCTGTGATTCTGTGGCATTTAGTTTTGGGTATTGGGTTTTCTGCTAAAGTGTAATATTCCAAGTTTTTTTCAGAGTGCTTCCGCAGTTAACTGCTGTCCTCTAGTCAAAGAAGGAACCCATCCCTATCACCCCAAGTCAGTGTATCCTTCTTTCACTATGATGAACTCCTTAAAAGGTAAGAGGATCCACAGGGGAATCAGATCTATCCTTACTCACACCACAGTTTCCTTCTCTGGCAGGAAACTATGCGTGATCAATAGTGCAAGCTATATTGGTAGTCACAGGTATTCATGATATTGCCTTAAAAGATAATACAATTTTTAGAAACTAAGAAGCCAATCGAACAAACATGAACTAGATTTCCTTTTCATCTTCTTTTTGTTTTTTTAAGTCTTTAAGATATTTTTGAATATTGACTTGTACAACAAAATATGCATGAAAATCAGATGTGGAGAGCTTTCTGTCCTTACACATTAATGACAATACCATCTTTACATTAAGCAGTCTTCCAATCCACAAAGTCCATCCCAGCATGTTTTCAATATTATTTTGGTATCTCACTTTCCACTCACAAAGACACTGGAGATTCAGTATTTAATTCCAGGATAAGAAGATAATAATTACATTCATAAACATATTTCAGCACATATCTGACAATCATAGTCAGATGACAGTTGCAATGACATTCTCTTTCACAGGTTCTTTTAAGGAGATTTCCAACTAGATGACTAAAACAATTTCAATTTACTTGCATCCATGACAAATGAACATGCTGTTGTGGATTAATTAAATAGCAGTATATGACCTCCATTTACATTATTCTTAACTTGCTTTGATAGTGTTACTGTAGTCATTCCATTTAGATCATACAGACCAAATAAATCAGAGGTTGTGTTAGTGTCTGAAGGAATAGGTTTATAGTAAAAGACAGTTTTTAATAACTGGATATTTACCAACTAGTTTACTCTGAGCTTTAAAAATGTTAGGTTATTGTAAAAGACAACATCTTGTCTATATGTAGATGTTGAGTAGCCCTTTGTACTCTTTATTATAACAGTCTCAAAAAATAACAGTTTTCTATGCCTTCTAGTAGCTGAATTGCTATTCTCCGCACAACTGGTCAGCAGAGAGTGTGAGTATTCCCATCCCATTGTTGCTATTATTTGTTCTGAACTGACAAAATGTCTAGTGTCACGGATGGCACTAAAACAACAAACAATTCCATCCCCTGAAGAGTTCATGGTCTATTCAGTCCTGTGTTCAATGTTGACCTTTTATGGAGAGTCTAGAGGAAAATCATTTTTGTTCTCAAACTAGGGCTTAGCTATGGAACTAGATGAGATTAATTCTGTAGTAAAAAGGAGAACTATTCTTAATGTTTCAAGGTGCCTAGTGCTCAGTGGATCTTTATCACATCTCAGAATCTATATTTGATGATAAACTACAAATACAACCTTTTTATCTGAACCTTAATGGATCATATTAATAAACAACTCAACCATTCTCTGTGAAATCTTTTTTATTTTGGTCATCCCCAATAGAAATACAGAGACAACAGTTATACATGATTATTCTGAAAAGTCATTTTGCATTTTGTTTGCTCTTGCAAACCAGATAATCCTAAAACTAACATGTGTAGTTAATTCCAACAATATGTGTTGCAAAAACAATAATCTCTGCTAAAACAGATTGAAATGTGTCTGCCTTTTGCTCAAATTTAGTCTATTACTGCATGAACAGTCCTTTTCACAGAGAGGGATCTGCATGCTATTTCACATACGTGGAAGTGGCTGATCTACACTCCAAGTGAAATGCTATGGAGCATGAAAATAGTTACTTAAAGAATAGAAGCAAATTTTTTTACTCCTAGGAAGCATTTTTTTTTTAATCCTAGCTCCTTCCAGTCTCATCTCACCTAAATTTTAATACTCAACTGAAGAGCTAAAGTTTTGACCCTGGCTACTCAAGCTGACTCACCAGGCTAGGGGACATTACCTCCAGATATGAACAGCGTTGGTGGGCTGACTACTGTATCTATTCCTGATCAGGGAGAGAGCCTGCAGCAAACTATGCAGCAGACAAACCTCACTTCAAGGATCAATTTGAGATGTGCTGAGACCCTACCCTAAAGTCCAAAGATAAACTTTTCATAAAATGATAGCCTGAAGTAAGGTCCTAAATCTGTAATCTGATACCTAAATAAATGGTCCGATTTTCGAAAGCTCTAAATACCTAAAGACACTTCCACTGACTTGCATTTTTCAGTTAATCTCTTCTGTTTGAAACTTACTTTAATCAGAACCACAGTGTGCATATCTGTTTCATCACTTATGTTTATTGTAACTTGGCTTTATGATTTGAGTTTATTATCATTTAATAATGATTTATGTATGTTTGCTCTCCGTCTTATGTGACTGATATATGAATCCTTTAGGTGCCTGAAAATGAGGGGGAAAGGCAAAGAAACAAGCAGACAAAAAGACTGGGGAATAATTCATAGTCAAGGAAATGGACTATTCTCAAGGAAGAGAGCACAGGTCCAGCAGAAAGTGAAGGAAAATAACTTACCTAGCTTTGGAAAATTATATTAATCATTAACTATAAATACAGTAAGAAGGTTGCATATAACCAATTCCTGATATACTGGCAGCTGCCATGGCAGTAAAGAGATAATAAAGCAAACAAAGGAAATAAATATTGTACCATTACGTTTGTGTGATGCAATACATGCTGAGAAGCACATACACCTTCCAGCAACCTCCTGAGCTCTTCCCAATGGACATCTCTCTGAAACACCCAAACTGAGGAGGTGAAAACTGTACTGACCTCCCTGCTTTAAGATCATGACAAGGGCAGTGTGAAGAGATGGCAGAGCACGGGCACACAGAAATAGTCACAGCTGCCATCTCCTACAAAAACACTGGCTGGTTTTGCAACATATGGGTCAGAATAACACTTTATCATTAGGTGTGGCCATTTTCACTGGTAAGAGGCAAATTCCCAAGCTTCAAGGCAACGCAGTCCAAAGTCCAGGGAAAGGCAAAGGGAGAGGTAAGGTGCAGGTGCAAAAGGGGAAAACCAAGCTTTTTCAGTGTCTTGGCTTCTGCGTCCTTTGAGATTTATGCTGATTATGTCTCAAGAAGACAGTGGTAGACACAATTTAACTAATACTAATCTTTCCTGCATGTCCTGCTCATTGATTTTACCTTTACTTTCCTGCCTACAATTTTGCCCTTGTACAGCCACACAATAGGAAATACTGGAAAGATTGTCTTAAATAGGAATATGCCTTTTAGTCAGCAAGATAATCCTGTCAAACATTGTAACTCAAAAAAGGGGAGCATGCTGTGTACTTCCATAATTTTGCAAATATGTACACGAAGGACTAAAAATAAGACATTTTTCTTCGAAAACTTCAGGCCAATATTCATTAAAATTTCTTCTCAATATTTCTTACAGAAACATGCTGGCAATCTGTTTAAAAGCATAACATACTGTGATGCTACAGTATGACTTAAAGCAGATGTTTTCTTGGCATTTAATGTGCAAATAAATCATATATACTCCAGCAATCATACATAATAAGTTCGAGTTTACTTTCAGGAGACACCATGAGTACAATTATGCAAAGAAAATACCAAATAATCTAAACCCATGTAGGTCTGCCCAAAACAAATGTACTGCTAAC
Organism: Mycteria americana; assembly: GCF_035582795.1. Classification (NCBI taxonomy): domain Eukaryota; kingdom Metazoa; phylum Chordata; class Aves; order Ciconiiformes; family Ciconiidae; genus Mycteria; species Mycteria americana. Next base: position 10,857,269 of record NC_134365.1, on the reverse strand, counting down.
TCTCAATATAAACATTAAATGTAAGAGGAAAAGACAGGTTTTAACTGCTAGGGAACAAAAAACCCACAAAACAAATCAAAGCCAGTGAAATGAGGGAACATAATTTTTCTGTCTCGTTAGTGTTATAAATCAGTGGCAGCTCCCTGGAAGTAAATAAGGGTAAGAGCCCAAAATATTGAGTTGAACTATAGTAAGAGTACTCAGTTTCCCAATGGACTCGCAATGCCAGCTAATAGACACATTGATTATGCTGTTACCTCATGCCAAAGTTTCGTAGTCAGAGTAAAACCTCAAAGTATATCATCCACAGAGTCCAAGAGTGCATTCATAAAATTGAGCTTTTTAAAAGTTGTATTTTATTATGAAATATTTGTTTCTGTAAGACTGACTAAGTTTTAATCAGAACTCCACAATTATTTCTAAACAATAATAGCAAATGTGTCCAATCTCCCGGAATGCTACATTAATTACTTGAAGATTATTTGTTTTAACCTTGTAAAATTCAGTTTTTCACGTCTCAAAATACACACAGTACTGCTTTAGTGATTATGAAGTGGGAAAAAAATCTACACAGACAGCAAAAAATAAAGTGCCCCCGAACCGATCTCCTGGCAGTCCTTAGTTGCTCTTTGACTATTTTTTGCTATCTCCAGAAGAATAAAGAATCCTCTCAAAGCAACTATGTTAGCTCAGCTTTAATACTAATTACACAATTACTTAGCTAGTTAAGATGATTCAGAATTTCCCCTTCATGAGAAGACAGAGGATCCCTCCACACATCTTCAACCAATTGCTCTAAGTTATTAAATTTTTCATGAAAAGGGCAAATCCATAATCTGACACTCATACATGTATGAGTGATACACAGACGGACATTTGCATGCACACACATGTATGCAGAACACTGTAGAAAGCCAAACTCACTCAATATATTCACAGATTCTTATGGCCAGAAGGGGCCATTATTCTCAACAGATCTGATCCTTTAATGCCAAAATCCATCTAGTTTCACCAAGAGGTTTCTATTCTCAACCTTTCAGCATTTCTTTTAGAAAGATATGCAAATTCATGGGGGAGGAACTTCTCCATCTTCAAAGTTAATTGTTCCAATAATTACTCTATCTGTAGAAAATTTTTTACATGTAGACTCTTAGATGACACAAAAATACAAAAAAATCTAGTGAAAATATGAATATTTAATTATATGTGTCTTTCTAAAGAATCATATTTAAACCTTTAAAAGTTAAGCTTTAAAGAAGTATTGCAAGACCAAAATTCATGTGATACTACCTCAGCACTTTCCTACATCACATAGCCAGACTAAAAAATGTATGTTACACTTACAGTCCCTTTTGGCAACAAATATAGCAGTTGTTTTGTCATGAAAACAGCTTCCGTTTTAAACTAGACAAAACTCTACAACAATAATACAAAAAAATAGAATAAATATGGCTGTACTTATTTTGAAGTCACACAATTCCATTTGTATTTTAAATCATACTTATTGGGTTTGTACGTTATGTCGGATTTAACAAACCCTATTCTTGTGGTTAACGTCACATTTGTATCACTCTCAACGTCAGCAGAAACTGCCTGGAAACTTAACTTTTACCTTGAAAGCACGGCCTGTCTTCAACTGTGTTTTAAAAGGATATTTGATGCTAAAATGTCTTTAGTAAAACTTCTAGATATATTGCAAATTGTAGAAAACTTTTAGAAATATTTTAAAATACTTTTAATATAAAATGTTACTGGGTCCTAAGGTTAACTGCTCTTTTTACTCTATTGACAAGAACCTGTCTGTCCTTTCAGAAGTAAACCATTCTATTACTTTACTTCTACACCCAAAATATTAACATCTGTCACAAAAGTGAACAAAAATTTTAATTCTCCAAACCTTGGACTGAATTCTATCTTTTTATCCCTTATTAAAATACAAAAAAACCCAAAAAACAAAAAAAACCCACCCAAATCAAACATAAATAGCAAATAAGTAAATGAGAGCAACATTCATTTGAATTTTCACATTGTCAGCTTTTGTTTCTTCATGATTCCCTATGTGGACTACAATCTAACAAATGTTTTGCTGTTTTTGGAATAGACTGATCTTATTTTCTCATTGAAAGTCAGTATTCAAGTCTTAATTAATCTTGAAGCATTTGCTCAACCCTTGAAACACTCTTTTAAAGAACCTGTTTACATCATAGATAACATAACATGATGCAGTCTTCCAGGATGAGTGATACTAATGTCAGCTTCTAATTAATTTAATTGTAGGTTCCCCATTAAGTCAAGAACAAACATCTGGAGATAAAAATGACAAAGAAGTCAATAGCTCTCAGTTGTTTGATGAAAAGTCAAAAGTAAAAAAAAAAAAAACAACAAAAAAACCCCCAAACCCAAAACTTCTGCCTTCATAAGTTTTGTATTACTTTCTTTCTTCTTCCCTTCTCTTTCCTCTCTTTCATGTGGGAGAAAAAAAAAAGAAAAAAGAAAAAAAGGAGACAGAAGAGAAGCTGAACAAGAAAAGGCATGAAAAGGCAAGAAAAGTTAGGCATGTCATAAACAAACACACAAAATTCATTTTTTTCTGCAAAAAAGATTGTTAATGAAAAAAAAGTGTTCATCTCTGTTCTTAGGCTATGACAGTCCAAATTCAGCCAATGGAATGCAGGTGATTAAACCAAACTGAGGGTCTTATCCAGACAGCACTTCCACTGTTCTGTGTAAAAATCCTGAGACAAAATTTTACATGCATTTTTATGTCATTTGATTCTTCTTCAGAGAGAGATCAACAGTTTTCTCTGCTACTTATAACCTCTCCACTCTCCTCAGGATATTCATATAAGAAATGGTCCGAAAATAATGAAATAACAACATTTTACGAAAAAAGAAGTGGAACAGACTTTGCTGGTTATCTCTAAATGTCCTTATTTTTCTAAAATTACTGCAATTTCCAGAAAAAAACACAGCCTTTTGGTAAAACCATTCAAAATAATTGTTTAGTTCTTGGATTTGTGGCACTTGAACAACTTAGCTAGTTTATTGTCACCTTAATTCGCAATTTATAAAACCAGGATATAATTTTTTTACGTTTGTTCTGTGTTATTTTTTTTAAAGAAAGATATCTTTGGAACAGAAACTTACTCATCTTTTTAGGGAACTATATAGTTTAAATTAGGAATTCTCATTTACATTCTATTTTTTTTTTAATCATATATATCATGTAAGCCAATTAAAAAAAAATAAATATCAAAGTAACCTTTTTGGTAAAATAGGCATCTGCCTGAATAAAAAGAAATCAATTATGCTATATATCGGTAGAAATTTTAAATAACCACAGACAGTAAGAGCCTTTGTAATATGGGTTACGGAGAGCTGCAGACATAAACGCATGAAGAGTGTATTACAGAGATCATAGCTCCAGATGTATGGCACAGAGAATTCAAATTTCATTCTAAAACATAACAGAAATTATCATATCTATATTATAGTCTATGTAATCAATTCCCAAGCCTTTGACACTAGAATAATATACAGTGTGCTTGTAAAATGAACCATTTATGGAGCTCTCTTCAAAAAAAACATCTCTAGGCAATGAAGTGGAAAGTTCACATCTGTCTTCAAGGGCAGAACTGGAAGCAGTTTCCAGTGTGCAGAATTGAATTTTTGTGCATCAAAGCATTTACAATTATGTCCTCCAATAATCTGCATTTAATATAAATCCAGTACTTCAGAAATAATATTTTTTATTTAAAGACGGCACTTGGATACAATCATTCTAATTAATCTGCAAAGACAACTAAGCAGATTTTTTTTTAAAAGCTTAAATTTTTACTGCTGTGTTTTCAGATATTTTGCAGTATAAATTTACTTTTTTTCTGTTTAAATACAATTAAAATACAGTTAAAGCAGTAATTCCAACACAAAAGTGTTTAAATTACACTGGTATCTGTAAAAAAAAAAATAAAATTGTGCAAATAACTATTTCAACTGACTATTCATTCCATAATCATGTTTGGGAAGTTAAACCATAACCCCAAATGCCTAGCTAGATTCATAAAATTCACCACTCATGAGTTTGTTTAGGAGAACTTATTGTTGGCTGAACATCTACCTGTATAACAAATCTGACAGATTCATTTTATCATGCTATTTATCATTGTTTTGCTTAAATCTCCCCGATTATGCATCATTGGCACTTAGAAAAAACATTATACTTCAATGCTTCATTAGCTGCTTTTCCATCATAGTTTAAAAATGTACATTACAACTATAATGTATTATAGTTAAACTGTAGATAGCTCAGAAATTACTAGCTCTTTTCAGTTCTCTCTTTCTAATGGAGTATTTGTCCAATAAATCTTCACTGGGCATTGCATCTTACAAAACTAATTTGTTGATATTTTTCAATAAGTAGGCTGTATAGTATTACAAAAACATTCCTTAGAAATTACTTATAAAAAAAGTATTGCTATCAATAATCATTAACAAGTTTCATTGGTGTTGGTGATCAAGCCAGTGGGAAAAAAAAAGCCATCTCTGCAACAACATTGAGTGCTTTAGGACAAAATTTTATCTATGTAATTGCAGAATAAATTATGCTGAACAGAAGCCAGAGAAGAACTAAGTCTGTTTTTGTCTGGTTTTACATAAAAGGACTCACTGACTTAAATCAACAAACCCAATGAACTGATTTAACAAGCACATGCACAAACAAAAGTAGAAAATGGTCTGAGTTTAAAAAAAATCTGAATAAAACAGAAAAACTCAATAATTACAAAAGTTGGGGAAAACAGACTGTACCACAGTACAAGGCTTGACGGGATGAATGCTCACAAACAGATATCACTGAAAAGAACTGGGAAACCCAACTGCTGGAGAATGAAGCACAACAAAACCCAGAGGACCTTGGGCAGCTCCAAGTTAACAAACACCACCCTTACTCTCACTCCATCAATACAGATCGTTCTCAGAAAAATGCTTATTTTAAAAAGGGGGAAAGGAGTGCTGCTCTGTTTGCTAAGCCTTCATGCTTCGATAAGTAAGTTGTGTTATATAACAGCAGTAAGTATGGTAACAATACACTTCAAGAAAAATACATATCTGTAGGACTGGCTAATCTGCTTTTAGAGCTCCTCTCTAACACCTGATGAACCCCCTAGGAAGTTGTATGTTTGCTAGTTTCATTTGAAAAACGTGTCATTGTGATTCTGTTGTAAAAGCTTACTGTCTGCCAAAGCATGGGGTGGAAAACTGATGTCCAAATTTAATTTTTAAGAGCTTCTTCTTAATATGAATCAGTTTTAATCAGTATGTCAGAAAACGAATCCATTTTGTCAAAAGGACTATCCAAAGCATCTATGCCTTACGGAGCTTTTTGTGCAACCAATTAAGAAATAAACTCACTGAGTTTCCAGAATTATTGGAGATAAGAAAATATGTCCTACCCGGTCTGAATAAAAAGACTATAAGTAAAAAAAAGACTCAATTGAAGTTCTAAAAAGTATTAAAAGTCATATTGAATATCATGCAGTACTTAAAACTCAGGATACTTTTCTTAAATGCCACTCAACAATGTGAATGCAGTTTATATTTGCTGCCCAAACCACCCACAACCCTTCTCAAGCTGACCCATATTGGTTCTATTTGGTTTAAACTCTCCATGTTTAGCTGGCAAGTGTCATCATCTTACGTTATCTTTACAATGATGAAAGGCATGAAATATTTCTAAAATGTACTCTTGTGAAAAAACTGCATGACCACATTACATTTTTATAAACTGTGCGTATTTCTAATCAGACACTCAGAGATGGCTAAGTGAACAAAAAAACTCTGTACAATGGAGCAGACCAAGGGAACCTGGAAAATGTTATTTGAGGGCAATGGTGAGATTGTATTTTAGGAAGCGCAGAGAATTGGTACATTTTTTGTGCTATCTTCTGTTCCCATTACAGTTTGACAATTTTCACCAGAACAAATTAAGTTCGTGATATTTTCTATTCTCATTACAATCTATGTGACAAGAATGCATTATAAATTTGCCATTTTCTACCCCTTTTACAGTCATTGTTACAAGAATAAATTATATCAGTGTTCATGGCTGATAGTTTATCACTCTGTGCACAGATCCACTAGATAGATAGATAAGCAATATCTGACTTTAATCTCACATTTACCTGGTGAGATTTACAAGTGTCATCAGTAAAATGGAGCCCTTTGCAAATTTATGCAAATGTCATGTCAGATATAAGTAAACATCGGGCTAATCTACAGAGTTCAGATGCAAAAAAACCCCAGAGAATCTGGTGCAGCAACAGATGAGGTGGGAATAAATAATATTTATCTCTCTCTTCTTTAGTTTTTCCTTCTGATCTAGGCCATTTATTATAAATTCTACTCAGTTTCTGCAGACCTAATTTATGTTTTCTAAAAGATCACTCTTTCTCCAGACTCCACCATTCTTTCTCCTGTCCTACACAGATGATGATGTGTTGCATTAAGACAGTTTGCTCATTTCAGGATGTCAAAGTTCTGCTCAGACTTTAATTCACAATGCTCATAAGAAAAAGCTAAGAACCATTACAGCATTCTGTGGAATAATCAAAATATAACTGGAGAAGTTATGATTTATTTTAGACTGTCTAGTGAACCAGACACAAGCCCAGAAGCTGACGTCTAGTTCAGTGTCTGTATTTCCTCTTCCTCCCTGCTCACATTAATTTTGAGGAAATCCAATTTTATATTTTGGTAGAAGAGGGAAACAAAGGAAAAAAAAAGTCCCAATAATTTTTTGATAAATTTTATAAACTCCTGCTTTCTATGGTATTCCAGAAAAGTGTCAGATCATATATCATAGAACAGATCATAGAATCATTAAGGCTGGAAAAGACCCTTAAGATCATCTAGTCCAACCATCAACCCAACACCTCCATGCCTACTAAACCATGTCCCAAAGTGCCACATCTACACGTTTTTTAAACTCCTCCAGGGATGGTGACTCAACCACGTCCTTGGGCAGCCTGTTCCAATGCTTGACAACCCTTTCGGTGAAGAAATTTTTCCTAATATCCAACAATCTAAACCTCTCCTGATGCAACTTGAGGCCATTTCCTCTCATCCTATCGCTTGTTACTTGGGAGAAGAGACCGACCCCCACCTCACTACAACCTCCTTTCAGGTAGTTGTAGAGAGCGATAAGGTCTCCCCTCAGCCTCTGCTTCTCCAGACTAAACAACCCCAGTTCCCTCAGCCACTCCTCATAAGACTTGTGCTCCAGACCCTTCACCAGCTTTGTTGCCCTTCTCTGGACACACTCCAGCACCTCAATGTCTCTCTTGGAGTGAGGGGCCCAAAACTGAACACAGTATTCGAGGTGCGGACTCCCGAGTGCTGAGTACCGAGGGACAATCACTTCCCTAGTCCTGCTGGCCACACTATTCCTGATACAAGCCAGGATGCCATTGGCTTTCTTGGCCACCTGGGCACATTGCCGGCTCATATTCAGCTGGCTGTCAACCAGCACCCCCAGGTCCTTTTCCGCCAGGCAGCTTTCCAGCCACTCTTCCCCAAGCCTGTAGCGTTGCATGGGGTTGTTGTGACCCAAGTGCAGGACCTTGGGCTTAGCCTTGTTGAACCCCATACAATTGACCTCGGCCCATTGATCCAGCCTGTCCAGATCCCCCTGTAGAGCCTTCCTACCCTCCAGCAGATCAACACTTAAAGGCACAAGAGCGGGCTGTCCCCAGGTGCCGAAAGACGAGCCGGCGGGGAAGAAGACCGGCCTGGCTGACTAGAGAGCTCTGGCTCGAACTGAGGAGAAAGAGGAGAGTCTATGACCTCTGGAAGAAGGGGCGGGCAACTCAGGAGGACTACAAAGGTGTAGCGAGGCTGTGCAGGGAGAAAACTAGAAGGGCCAAAGCTGAGCTAGAGCTCAGTCTGGCTGCTGCTATAAAAGACAACAAAAAACACTTCTTCAAATACATTAGCAGCAAAAGGAGAGCTAAGGAGAATCTCCAGCCCCTAGTAGATGTGGGAGGAAACACAGTGACCAAGGATGAGGAAAAGGCTGAGGTACTTAATGCCTTCTTTGCCTCAGTCTTTATTAGCAGGGCCGAATGTTCTATGGGTACCCAGCCCCTGGAGTTGGAAGATAGGGATGGGGACCAGACTGGAGCCCCCATGATCCAGGGGGAAATGGTGAGTGACCTGCTGCACCACTTAGACACTCACAAGTCTATGGGGCCTGATGAGATCCACCCGAGAGTGTTGAAGGAGCTGGCAGATGTGCTCACCAAGCCCCTTTCCATCATTTACCAGCAGTCCTGGCTAACTGGGGAAGTCCCTGCTGACTGGAGATGAGCGAATGTGACACCCATCTTCAAGAAGGGCCGGAAGGAGGACCCGGGGAACTACAGGCCTGTCAGCCTGACCTCGGTGCCGGGGAAGCTGATGGAGCAGATCATCCTGAGTGCTATCACACGGCATGTAGAGAATAACCAGGGGATCAGGCCCAGCCAGCATGGGTTCAGGAAAGGCAGGTCCTGCTTGACCAACCTGATCTCCTTCTATGATAAGGTGACCCGCCTAGTGGATGAGGGGAAGTCTGTGGATGTTGTCTATCTAGACTTCAGTAAAGCCTTTGACACGGTTTCCCACGGCATTCTCCTGGAGAAACTGGCTGCTCATGGCTTGGACGGGTGTACTCTTCGCTGGGTAAAGAACTGGCTGGACGGCCGGGCCCAGAGAGTGGTGGTGAATGGAGTTTACTCCGGTTGGCGGCCGGTCACAAGCGGTGTTCCCCAGGGCTCGGTGTTGGGGCCAGTTCTGTTTAACATCTTTATCAATGATCTGGACGAAGGGATCGAGTGCACTCTCAGTAAGTTTGCAGACGACACCAAGTTGTGTGGGAGTGTTGATCTGCTGGAGGGTAGGCAGGCTCTGCAGAGGGACCTGGACAGGCTGGATCGATGGGCTGGGGTGAATTGTATGAGGTTTAACAAGGCCAAGTGCAAGGTCCTGCACTTGGGCCACAGCAACCCCATGCAACGCTACAGGCTTGGGGAAGAGTGGCTGGAAAGCTGCCTGGCAGAGAAGGACCTGGGAGTGTTGGTTGACAGCCGCCTGAATATGAGCCAGCAGTGTGCCCAGGCGGCCAAGAAGGCCAATGGCATCCTGGCCTGTATCAAAAATAGCGTGGCCAGCAGGACTAGGGAAGTGATTGTGCCCCTGTACTCGGCACTGGTGAGGCCGCACCTCGAATACTGTGTTCAGTTTTGGGCCCCCCACTACAAGAGGGATATTGAGGTACTGGAGCGCGTACAGAGAAGGGCAACGAAGCTGGTGAAGGGTCTGGAGCAGAAGTCTTATGAGGAGCGGCTGAGGGAGCTGGGACTGTTTAGCCTGGAGAAAAGGAGGCTGAGGGGAGACCTCATCGCTCTCTACAACTACCTGAAAGGAGGTTGTAGAGAGGTGGGGGTTGGTCTCTTCTCCCAGGTAACAAGTGATAGGACAAGAGGAAATGGCCTCAAGTTGCGCCAGGGGAGGTTTAGACTGGATATGAGGAAATTTTACTTCACCGAGAGGGTTATCAAGCATTGGAACAGACTGCCCAGGGAAGTGGTTGAGTCGCCATCCCTGGAGGTATTTAAAGGACGTTTGGATGAGGTACTTAGAGACATGGTGTAGTGATGGTTTTTGGCAGTGTTAGGTTTATGGTTGGACTCGATGATCTTAAAGGTCTTTTCCAACCTATATGATTCTGTGATTCTGTGAACACTCCTGCACAACTTGGTGTCATCTGCAAACTTACTGAGGGTGCACTCGATCCCTTCATCCAGATCATTGATAAAGATATTAAACAGAACTGGCCCCAACACAGAGCCGTGGGGAACACCACTTGTGACTGGCCGCCAAGTGGATTTAACTCCATTCATCACAACTCTCTGGGCTCAGCCATCCAGCCAGTTTTTTACTCAGCAAAGAGTACACCCACCTAAGCCATGAGCCGCCAGCTTCTCTAGGAGAATGCTGTGGGAGACAGTGTCAAAGGCTTTACTAAAGTCCAAGTAGATAACATCTACAGCCTTTCGCTCATCCACTAAGCAGGTCACCTGGTTGTAGAAGGAGATCAGGCTGGTCAAGCAGGACCTGCCTTTCATGAACCCATGCTGGCTGGGCCTGATCCCCTGGTTGGCCTGCACATGCCTGTTGAGCGCACTCAAGATGAACTGCTCCATCAGTTTTCCCTGGTACCAAGGTCAGGCTGTCAGGCCTGTAGTTCCCCAGATCCTCCTTCCAGCCCTTCTTGTAGACGGACATCACATTGGCAAGCCTCCAGTCATCTGGGACGTCCCCTGTTAACCAGGACTGCTGATAAATGATGGAGAGTGGCTTGGCAAGATCCTTTGCCAGCTCCCTCAATACTATTGTGTGGATACCATCCGACCCCATAGACTTGTGAGTGTCCAGGTGGCGTAGCAGGATGTTAACTGCTTCCTCCTGGATTATGGGGGGTTTATTCTGCTCTCCGTCCCTGTCTTCCAGCTCAGGGGGCTGAATTCCCTGGGGATAACTGGTCTGAATGCTCAGCCTTCCTGGACCCCTTTGCCCTTCAGGACTGCCTCCCAACGGACTCTCTCAACCAGTGTCCTGAATAGGTCAAAGTCTGCCCTCCGGAATTCCATGGTAGTGGTTTTGTTCACTTACCGTCCTCCTTACTTCACCCTGAATCAAGAACTCTATCCTATCATGGTCGCTAAGCCCAAGATGGCCTCCAACCACCACATGTCCCACCAGTCCTCCTCTGTTTGTAAACAGCAGGTCCAGCGAGGCACGTCCCCTGGTAGGCTCACTTACCAGCTGTGTCAGGAAGTTATCTTCCACACATTCTAGGAACCTCCTAGACTGTTTCCTCTCTGCTGTATTGTATTTCCAGCAGATATCTGGTAAGTTGAAGTCCCCTGCGAGAGCAAGGGCTAGTGATTGTGAGACTTCTCCCAGCTGCTTACAGAATATTTCGTCTGCCTCTTCATCCTGGTTGGGTGGTCTATGACTCCCACCATGATATCTCCCTTGTTGGCCTTCCCCCTCATCCTTACCCATAAGCAGTCAACATTATCATCATAATCGCTGAGTTCTACACAATCGAAACACTCCCTAACATACAGAGCCACCCCACCGCCTCTCCTTCCTTGCCTATCCCTTCTGAAGAGCTTACAGCCATCCATTGTAGTACTCTAGTCATGACAGTCATCCCACCACGTTACTGTGATGGCGACTAAGTCATAGCTATCCTGATGCACAATGGCTTCCAGCTCCTCCTGTTTGTTGCCCATGCTGCGTGCATTGGTGTAGATGCACTTGAGCAGGGCTATCGATTTCACTCCCAACACTGGCATGCCACCCTTAGGCTCCTCTCTAGTGAGCCTGGTTACGTCTCCTTCCCCCTTCAAACCTAATTTAAAGCCCTCTCGATGAGCCCCGCCAACTCATGAGTGAGAATCCTTTTCCCCCTTTGAGAGAGCTGAACTCCATCCATCGCCAGCAGGCCCGGTGCCATATAAACAACCCCATGATCAAAAAAACCAAAATTCCACCGATGGCACCAGCCTCTGAGCCACATGTTGAGCAGGTGAGTTTCCCTGTTCCTTTCAGTATTCTTCCCTGCCACTGATGGGATTGAGGAAAACACTACCTGTGCTCCTGACCCCTCAACCAATCGCCCCAGTGCCCTGAAGTCCCTTTGGACTGCTTTTGGACTTCTCTCCGCAACCTCATCATTGCCAACCTGCATAACCGATAGCGGGTAATAATCAGAGGACCGTACCAGACCAGGGAGTTTCTTAGTAACGTCTCTAACCCGGGCCCCAGGGAGGCAGCAGACTTCCCTGTGGGCTGGGTCTGGTCGGCATATTGGGTCCTCTGTTCCCCTCAGAAGCGAATGGCCTATGACAATTACCCTCCTTTTTTTCTTAACAGAGGCAGTTGTAGTATGTGGGGCTGGCTGGCCTACCCTAGGCAACCCCTGGATGGACCTTCACCTACATCCTCATTTGTCTGGCCCTCAAGTTCCAGAGCCCCATATCTGTTGTGTAAGGGCAACTGGGAAGGTGAGGGAGGCCGGGGGGTCTGCAGGACGCCCCAAGTAGGGACCTGTTTCCATTCCCGCCCATCTCCTAGGTCCCCTCCTTCTGCTTGGTGGCAAGAGGGTAGGGGATCCTCTGCTTCTTGTGGAGCCTCCATCTGCTGCCTTGGCCTCAGGGATGGTAGGGTGTGGCTCCACCAGATAAGAATATATAGATCATTTCTTATCTAGGAATACAACTGTTACTAAGGTGTTTTTTAAATTCTATATAGGGAGAGTGTGGCCATTCTAAATAACAGAGTTAAAGAAACAGTTTGCACAAACTCCAGTTAGCTTTCTAAAAATATTGTAACACAATTATTATTTCCACACAAAAAGATATCTAGATGCTAAACAGTATCCAATCTTAATGTGGTAAGAGCATTTGCTGACATGCAATACACATCTAGAACAGAAGCACAATGGTGACTGTAGTCACATTCAAAAACTGCTGATGTGTTTCAATGCACAACAGTAATTGCCATTGGAAAAAAATGTCAATGAATCATGACAGGCATCTTGAAGTTATGTGTTTCCCATAAAACTCATCTGAACTGTTAAAGAATCATTGCTATTTAAGGTAGGTCTGTTGAAGTTCATCCTAAACAGACCACTTAAAATTAAGATTCAGGATGTTGTAAGGTAATGAAATTGTATCCTGTGCAGAATCTGTGAAAAATAAGATGATTTAAACTGCAGAAGGGTCAATAACTATTCTTCGAATACAGAAAGCTTCAATTGAAGTCAATTAGATCTGTTCAGCCCACGGTGGCTGAAGAGAACATCTGAAATGATTTGTGTATGTGTATGTATGTTTGGTTACATGTAAATTTTAAGTTTCTAGGTCTGTAGGCTACTAGTATTCACTGCAAAAGCCACCCAACATTGATAGAAAAATGAAATATTCTATTTTTATACCTGGAGTCACTATAATCTTAATTGGAATCAGCTCAATTTGTAAATAGTTAATTCAGCAGATCCCACTTTAGTACTGAATAGAAAAGATGGTGGAAAAAAATAATGTGAAAGTCCTAGAAAGACAACCTTTGAAGACTGCCAGCCTCTCTTCTGGAAAATGAAAAAAAGAATGAAGAACCACAGAGCCATAAATCTATCTCCCCCTCTTCAAGTGTATAAACTCCATCTCAGCTAAAAGAGTCAGAACAGATGTCAGTGGGACATTAATCTCACCTGACTTGAAACACCTAACAGAATATATCTGAGCTAGTTACCCTAAACTAATTTTACAGTGTATGAAAAGAAGCATGCATCTCAAGAACGCAAGTCATTGTCTTATTTATCTGTCTTAAAATTAGATAGAACACAGGCCTAAAACATTTTAAGGGAGAAAATTAGATATTAAATCTGTACCCTGCTGAGCCATTACACCATTTTATCTCCAGAGAGGTACAAGTCATGTTGTTTTGTGCCATCAATCTCCCTTATGGGCAGGTCTCCATGGCCACATCTACAAATAAATGGGTCAGGGTCTGTTCTCTTTCACTGAGGTCAAGTGGTGCAGCAGAGCTCCTGTCTGTATGGCTTTACTAGCCCTTCCCTCTAAATACATTTCAGCCAAAACCAGAATGACTTCATCCAGACTGTCGGTTGGGAATATTTTGTATGCTATTACGCAAACTATGACCATAAATTACCTGGATTTTGATAAGTTGGTACATGCTAAAAACATGCCAGGGAGCATGCTAGTTATCAACAGTATGGACAGTTTCAGGCCAGTGCTTGTTCCACAACTCATAATTAGTTTACTAATACTTTATATTGCTTATGGTCTCATTATATCCACTATGGTGTGTGAAAACATTATTGCAATACACTTAATAACACTTTTTTGTACTATTTAATTAAATATTTCAACGTATTCAGGAGAAACCTATGTTTTAAAACAGACTTTCACTGAAGAAAATTGTTACTTCTAATCAGCTTCAGCACTGTAGCTGAAAATAAAAACAGATGGATTCTCCCTTCTAATTAAAGAATAGAGTTTACTTCTGAATTAACACTATGAATGAATTCACGCAATATTTTATTTGCCACAGATTAATGATGAGCTCTAAAACAGCACAAGGTAGATGATTCGCATCACAGAGCAACTCTTAAAAGAGTGTCATTTGGTCATTAACCGCAATTTACAAATTACCCCATATAACAGAAAGCAATTAATAGTATGAAATTACACATGTAGAATCACAGATGAGCAGAGTCGAGTTGGCAGAAGAAGAGAAATAAAAAAAAGTTTCTTGCAAATTTTATATAGGTTCAGCTGGAGAAAAGTATTTTTGTAATAGATGGGACACAGATACCTTCTAACTCCTCCCTACAGAAACTAAATAATCTTCTTTTTGTAGAGTGCAGAGATATGTGTGTTTGAAAGAGTGTATGTATACATAAGCATGTGACATTTGCTGGTAATCTAGCAAAAGGCCCAACTAAACACAGACTAGATCCTCAGTTTTCAGGAAAGATAGAGAAACAGCCAGGTAGAACTGGAGAAAATGTCACTGTTGTACCAAATTTCTGTTTACAGAGAATACGTAATTTCCCATTAAGTTAAATTACACTTTTTCAAAGCATTGCTGTCAAGTCCAATTTTAATGTTAAAAGAGAATGAAATCTGAGGGTTTATATATGTAAGATATACATTGCAATAATTCTACTAAGTTAATTTTTTACTTAATCTACTTATTTTAAAAATATTTCTATTTATTCTTTCTAGTTTTTTATATAACTTAAAGTCACAGAGCCTTCACTCAGTTTTATCCATGTTCTCTCAGTAAGGGGATAAATTGTAAAAGATTTTTTTTCCCTGATAAAATTTTCTGTACCATTAAAAATAAGGAAAGAGACAGTATACAGTTCTGAGCAGACCTGAAAATACTGCATTCCTCTATGAAACTGAGTACCTTGGAAAAAACTTCAGCACCTGTTTGGAAAGAATGCTGTCAGTTATGAGAGAAGCTAAGCTTTATATTTCTACATTACTAATTCATGTCAACAAGTCTTTTACAGTCTCTTACATAGTTTTACACAGGATCTAAAACTTATGTATATATTCTAAAATCTGAAACAGTTTATGACAAGATCCAACAATACTTTCCCAGAACAGCTTCAATAATCTGCGGTTCTAACTTATCCGCTACCTCATTTAAACTCACAGATTTGTTTTGGACATAACTTTTCAAATAAAAATGCTATACATTTATAGAACAGTGATGAGGGCCTCATTCAGAACAGTGTCAAGGCATCCTAAGCCTTCCAATCCTATTTCAGAGTGGATAACAAAAGTTCTTAACTGAAAATTAATTTTAGTCTAGACTATTTCCAAAGCGAGCTTGTAGGTTGCTTCAAATGGTATTTTGTCTCTGACAGTAGATAATATTCGGTGCTTCAGCAAGAGGTGAGATCATGTACTGGTTACTCACTGCAGGTTATCTGAAACCCTGAAACACTCAGATTTATCTCTACTTTTTGCTGGTAATTATTGTAAGATCTTAGACTTCCTGGTTGTTCAAGCCTTTTTAATTTTATAGAGATGTACTCTTATGAACAACTTTTAGCAATGAATTATGTAGTCTAATTTCATGTTTGTGAGAGCATATTTCCTTTGATTTTGAATGTATCATTTTAACACTAAAGCTTTTCCATGTCTTTCTGTTTCTAATTCCTTGCAAGATCTGTAAGTGAGAATCTTTACTAAGTTCATTATTTTAAACACTTACCTGCACTGAAATGGATCAGAATTTTGCAATTGGCTCTTACTATTATAACCACTATTTGAAATCAGGATTTGGATTTTGTGGATTTAATCCATCTTTAGTATGTGTAAATTTAACCCAAATTCAGGAATATATCTTTAATGACACAATGAAAGAAGTACCAAATGGAAAAGACAAACCATGTTCCTTAGTTTAGCCCTGTAATACATGATAGTATAGAAGAAAATCTACACTTAAGCTGTACAATTACAATTTCTATTAGAAGTAAATTCTGCTATGCAGAAAAAAAAAAAACCCAAACCCCACAATGAAGAACAATAAAGAAGATAACCTTGGCTACCTGCCTGCATGAAAATACAACATGTAGAGGAAGTCTTCAGTGACACTTACATCACTTACATACAATTCGGAAACCCTGTCGACTATGAATAGTGAAGAATCCAATAAACTGAGTGACTAAACACTTGACAGTGTCAGCTACCGTCTATGAGAGTTTAAAAAGACTCCAACAGGGGAAGAATATAGAGCTGAACAAGTAAAACAAAAATTTCTGAATTGCCAATTCTGGATGATATTTTAAATTGATTGTTCATTCTCTATTGATTAATTTTACTATCTCAAATTACTCTGCAAAGTTAAGGGGAAAAATTACAAATATTTTAGAGTCCCTTTTTCAGAAATGTTCATATATTATTGCAAGGCAACAAGTCTTCAACCTCAGAGCATATCTGTAGCATAGGCCACTTCTGTAGATTGTTGTATAAATGAATACATTTCTGTATTCACTCTTCTAGGACAGCAGCCTTCTTGACAACATGCTGGTTTGTCAAGTTAGACATGGCTCATTGAAATGAAGTTCATTGAAAAGTTCAGAGGTCACTAAAGTTGAGAGAATTAACCATGTATTTTTTAACAGAGTTGATTCTGATTTAAGGTAAAATTCAAATCAGCTTTACAAGTATAATCAGAGACACACAGGCATCAGCTTGTGTTCTATGTGTTATTACATGAGATGTAACTATGGTCATGAGTATACTTAAGAAATGGTTAAAAACCATAATAAAAATGGCTAAATTTACTATTCTACAGCATCTAGTTCCCTTTTAGGATATACCTTTTAGAATATACCACCATTTTTCTACACAGAACAATAAGCACTGAAAACACGTAGCTTTTCTTTATCTGTCTCTTATGAATGCATATGACAACGTGAATTTCCAAATCCCATTACAAATCAGAGATAAACTGGTATATTCTCATAACACAAAAACTGCAGAATCCGGTAGCACTCATAGTGTTCATAACCAAAGGTGCATCTGAATGAATAGGAAGTGTGATTAGGCATCTTTGAAAACAGTTTGGTACCCAAACTGCATAGTGTCTTACTGATAGAGCGTACTGAGGTTTTTTTATGCATGACATGTCACAAAATGCAATTTCCCAGTAATTAATAGGACCAGAACCCTTAGCTTCAATAGGAAACACTCCAAAGAACTGACTGGATTCTAGGGAGAGATTAATGTTTATCACCTCCTTTGTTATCGCTCAGACAAGTTAAGGTTTTTGCTTTTTCTTACCCCTATGGAAAGTGGCCGACAGAAGCAGGATTTCTCTGTTTTAGCCATCTGCTGAAATGCCTTTAATGAAGCTTGAAAGAGTAATTCACACATTTTTCTTGCTATTGAGATAAGGTCAGAGGAAATAACTTCAGACTGGAGAAACTTCCTTCTTCATTTCTGCATGAGGTAAATTAGATCTAAGGTTTCTTTGAGGTACCACAGAACTGGAATCACTGCCCTATTCATGGAGATGCACATGCCTTGACTCACTCTGTGACACATTCTCACCTGAATCATTTAAATGTTATATCATAAAATGTTTACTCATTGACATGAACACAATCCTAAATAGGTAAAAAAAAGGGTTGATTAACATATCTCTAGTTCCTATGGTCCAAAACACAAAAATTCTGTGTATGATAAATTTTCCATAAATAATTCTATCAGCACTTGCTCTAAATGATCAAGAAATGACTACATACTAACACAGACTGATATTTTCAAAGTTAGTATTTTTAATGAAATTACTATGGTATTTTCTTACTGTTAGATGGCACAATGTAGTATCTCAAAGCCTCTCTTGGAGACTCAGATTAAAAACCTCCATAGATAGTATACACACAGAAAAAAAGAGAATTAAATAATAACTTAGCTTCAGGATGTTCTTTCTTGAGCAATTCTTCTTGAAAATTGGAACTTTACATGTTGAAAGATCACCATGAACAAGAATATTCATCAAGTTCAATTTTCAAGCACCATGTCAGAAAATATCTCAATGAGAATTTCCAATGAAGTACTTTTTTCATTCCAAAATGCTTATTCACCATATCCAAAATTACCTGAAGAAGTATATCAACTTTGATAAAACATTTGTCAGGAAAATGTTCTGATTTTCTAATATGGAGAGGAAGAAAACAGTGAGAGGAAGAGGTAAATGTAACAAGAATTTCCATTTCCAGAAGGGTGTTACAAAAGGCACTGATTAATCTCACACGTGTAAAGTGACAGCCAATGTGCAAAGACATGATTACTTTGATAGAAACTGTCAACCAACAGGACACTTCAGTAATCTTTTTGTGGTGCTCAGAGATTAACTGACAAACTGCTCTATGGGGATGGAAAATGTGTACGTTCATATAAAGAAACATAGTGATTCACTCACTATGTGAATGATTCTTTTTTGGGAGAAAATGCCTTGAAATAAATAACAGTAATGTAATTTCTTCATATCGCCAGAATGTGAACAAACCACAAAGACAGAAGTGCAAGACACCACCTTCCACTGTGGGAAGTCTTTTTACTTAAAAGCATACATAAGCGCAGTGTCTAAATTATAAAGACCTTGTAATGATTATGAGACCTTACCTTGCCTATAACCAGGAGAGAAGGAGAGAGAGGAACGTGATCTGAGATTGTGACACCTAAATTTTGTTTTCATGTGTTAAGGATGGCATTCAATTGCTTGAACCTGGGGGTCACTGCCATTTTAGATGCCTTACTGTATCCTGCCTCACCTATGCCCAACCTTTTTCTATACGCTACAGTATCCAACACACCAAAAAAGGAGCTGGAAGATATGAGCCAGTATCTACAGGAAGACCTGTGCCTTCTGGATTGCAAGCAAGAAGCAAAGAATGATACTCTAACATGCTTGAAATGGTATTAGGTACCTATGTTTAGCCACCTGAATCCTAGTCTAGTTTTCTGAGTTCACATTATAAAGAACTCGCACTAAAACAGATTCTTTGTGGCATCTCTCTGGGCTACCTAAGTCTCTCTTTAGGCTCCATTAGGTGGACTGACTGGCTCTTCACTTACTGTAATAGGAGGCTGAACACCTACTTGTAGGCAACTAAATTTAGAGACAGTAATCTTTAACTGAATCCCACCTAGTCTTGAGAGCCACAGTGAGCCCCAAGAAGAGATCAGGAAAACTCAAAAGCTGATCCAATGTCCTAAGTTCTAATTTCTTCAATGTCCTAATTTCTTCATTGAACTTGGTATTAAAAAATATGCATCCACTATAGTACAACCTATGATTTCAAATTCCTCTTTAATATTAAATAAAAATCATAATAATGCTAAGAATTTAAAAGTTTCAAATATAATTTAAAATAAGAATAAAAAGAAGCCAGCAATGCTCCTACAAATGATGACAGAAAATATGTGGCAGATCTAAAATGCAATCTCACAGGTTATATTATTCTTTGGTCTAAAAAGTAGTTACATTTTCTCTTCAATTTCTGTTTATTAAGAAGTAGTGAAAAACTTGTTAGAAACATTGTAAGTTATAGAAGAAAACTCCTACAAGTATTTTTATACAAGGATCCACACACATCAGTGAACACAATCATGATATGGTGCTTAACAAACGCTCATTAGATAAGCTCGTGTAACTATCAGCATGTGCACTTTCTGCCCATTCCATTGCAAATTAAAACACAATAGTTTATTGTGATTACACTACTTCTACCGATGTTTAGTCTAATGCATTTTAATTCAAAATGAGGATAAGCTGAGAATACCATTATAAGCAATCAAGTTACTGCGGCTTAGCTTCCAACGTAGCCACACCACCTGACTAAATGTTCATTTCCATTCTGCCTGAATTTTAAAACGTGGACATGTGGTACATTCATATTTTATGTCACATTTGTAACAATTAAAGTTGTCTTATCATCAGTTAATGTTGCTCAGATGACATGAGCTAACTCATTAAAATGTGATACTGATTTCCTTGCATCCATTTAACAGGACATTTAATATGGGCAGGTACCACAGCTCAGCTGACCAGTAGTTTGTCAAGCTGCTGCAATTCAACTCATACCTGATCATGTGTCTGAGCACATTTTAGAACTTATTCTAAAATAATTTAATCCTTTACTAAGCAATTAGTTTAAATAAATTAATCAAGTAAAAGAATTGGCCAAGTAAAAAAATAAAAATAAATATGAAAAATATGGTATGCTGCATCAAAAACACTGTTCGGTGATGAAACTGTAATCAAACAATTGCATGGTGGTGAACTGTAGTAACAAGACTTAGTTATCAAGCTCCTTGAGGTATCTATAGCTTGCTTAATACAGGTACTGAACTTAGATGACTTGGGATCAATACAAAGTTTTTTGTACCAATGGAATTACTGAATGACATTATAGGTCATAAAACTGCTTTAAAAACAACAGCAAGGGGATTCTGTGTTTGGAAAAGGATGTGATCTCATGAAGCATCTCTGTTAAACACTGGCAATACAATTTGTCAACATATACAAGCAACAGAGAGATCCATTTTATATGTACATAGGTATTTTTTTGGCATTTCAGCATCAACAGATGCCATGAGGTAAGGAAGCATGTGGCATCAATGTGGCAATTCTATCTTAGAGCAGAGATAGCCTGCAGAAGAGCTTTTCTAACTGCCTAAACCCACATTCACTTGGCACCTGTAATCTAGTGTAATGGCCCAACCAACTTGTAAGTAGGAATAGTGCCATGGTAACAGATGGGTAAAAGTGTAGGCAGCAATAGGAGCATGTACCAGCATCCAGTGTATTTACTGAGACTTGGAAAACCTAGCCAGTTATGACTCAAGTGACTGAAATAAAAGCCTATGGCCAAGATGGCTTGCCAATGGTAATTCAGCTCTTGCCTCAGTTAGCATTTCAAAGTACATACTTCCGCAATTTCTAAGTTAGGGATAAAAAAGTAGCAAAATAGGCTGCATAGTAAATACAGGGGACCTTGGGTTTTCAGTCTTATGTGACATGAGGGTGTCTGTGCAAGTCTGCATAGGCATTGACCAAACATTTCCCGATTCTGCTGGCAGATCTGGGACTATTGCTGTGTCTAGCCCATACAAGACAGGGACAGCCTTGTAGATCTTTATTTACAAGGTTCCTTAGGGTGAGTAGTGCTGTTTTATCAGCACTTTAGTCATCAATGTAATTGCTGAGCTTGCCCCTACTGTGCTACAGATGAGGAAGGCAGGTTGCTATTTTCAGAAGTCTGTGAAGAGCTATCTGTGTCCCTTCACAAAGCGGTTTTCCACCCCATTATGTAAAGGCTTTTCAGACTAGCAGGAGGAAGCCTCTAATAGCTCTTCTGAGCCACAACTGGCTAGAATGTCAATAGGGTAAAGAATTTTCTACTCGGATTTTCACAGTCTGGTCATAGGAGACTGTTACAGAAAATTTTCCTGACTCTTGCATTCAAGTTTGCAACATTAAATCGAACAGGACTGCATCCAGACAAAGATCAATCGATTAAGCCAAAAAGAACCCAAGCAAAAGAAAACACCTCCTCAGCAACGTCTGCTCAGAGGGCAGGCAGCTGTGAGGTTATCTCTGCACAGGGAAAGTGTTTGCTTTTTTCCTGTGAAATGCAGATCACTGTACCATTATATGAAGGAGACCAGGAAGCTGGTCTCCTTCTGTAGTTATTTGTCTGATAGCAGTATATGAAAAAACAGGGAATGAACTCTGCCCTGGAAATAGGACTTGCAGAAATTAAATTTATGTGTACCTCAGCATACAATGCAGCTAGAATTAAGTTTGTAATAGACTATAACCAGAATCCTACAACACAATAAAATGGAGAGGCATGGGACAGAGGAAGGAAGAGCAAAAGAGTTGTGAAGGCTCTTGTACCAAGTAGTACAAGAGCATACAGGACATTTATTAAATAAATTTGCCTTCCAGCAAGTTGTTATGCTAGAGCACAAGCTCACCAATTCTTGTAACAATAAAGATATGACACATGACATGATATAACCAAATAACATATCTTAGTGTCAAGTCTTAAAATGGCCTGCTGCAAACTTGGGAAAAGCTCCTGTCCTCTGGTACTTGAAATAAGAGACTTTATATAGATCCTGTCTGCTAGTACTTGAATGAGAGACTTCATATAATGCTGTATCTAGACTCTCATGCCTGCTATCATCAAAAGCTGTCTTCTCTGACATGGGCTAATATATATATAAAAAATAAATAGAATATATGCATGCTATTTACTGCCCAGACTCGGAAATAGGCTGTTTTCAAAATAGTATCAGCGTCATGCTTTTGGTGCTATTCCAAGGGTTAGACTGACTTATGTCCAAGGAGAAAGTAGTATTGATGATTGATGGTTAGGTTAATGGTTGGACTCAATGATCTTAAGGGTTTTTTACAACCTAAATGCTTCTATGATTCTATGATATCTTCCCATGTAAAATTACTCGACACATTAAGTAAAATTCAGTAAGATCCTGTTATATTACTTAAGAGTATCATAATGCAGAGCTCAAAAGAACCACTGCCACTACCTGTGAAGTATTATTATAAGTGAACACATCATTAAAGAGACACAGAGCAACAACACTTGACACCAGGTGACAAACCAGGTATCAAGCCTTGTGGCTTTCTAGAAAGGCTACATGTTTCACCATAGTCTGGAAAAGAGGGAGAGAGGGACCAGAGGGAGTACCTGTGTGAAAATTAAGAATGTCTCTGCTTTACAGGGAGCCTAAAAGGTGCCTGGCAAATTCAGGTTGATTTAACAGAAGTTCCTTCACTCTATGGAAACTTTTAGAGAGTATAGATTAGCCAAGAATGTCTGCCATGGACAGCAGTTTGTGATGCTCGGGTATTTGATCTGTGTCTGCAGGGTAGTAGCACCCAGCAAGCATTACAAGCCCATCTGTTAGCTGAAATATTGCTACAATATCCCGGAGGAGACCTCATGTCAGGGTACATACAAAGGGTGATTTGGCAGTGAAGGACTGCAACAAGGCTTCTGCGTGGCATGCAGGGCTCTGGGTCCAGAGGGAGCTGTTAGTTCAGTGAAACACATGCAGAATTGGTGACTCTGGGATTTCTTATAAAGCAGGATTGTTTATGCAAAGGTATTCTGTTACTTAAATAAAGCAAGACATTAATAAGATCAACACTGTCTTGAAATGTTCCTTTCTTTCTAGTGATTACAGCATGGAGCAGCAAATTCAAAACCAAGCACATTTGTTTTGAGTACAATAGATTGGCCTAATACCAACAGCAAAAAACCTTGTCAAATGTTGGCATTGTTTCACTTTCCTAACTCTGGGATCCTTCCCTGGATGTTTAATCTGATAATGGCTCAGTAAATGCTTTCTTCCATTCACCTGATGACAGCTTCATAAAGCTAGTGCCTGTGTCCTGAAGGGAATCCAAAAAGATGCCCCGAGGACAAAGAAAATGTCTAATCTCTGGTTCAGACACATTCTGGGATGTGCAAAGGCAGGCAGCCCAGCAAGCACCTTCATGTTCTGCAATCATATGGCATAGGACACACTGTATGAGAGAGGACTAGTCACATCTGGCATGATTAGCAAGTCTCTCTCCTAATGAACTTTTCTTTCGCATTCCCTAGATCCCGGGCACAGACATGGTTGATGCATCACAACCAAATCTATTTGATTTTGAAGTATCCGTTCAGGGTCCTGAGGAATAGGGCAGGCATAAGTTACATTGTCAGTGGCAAACAAGTTGAAAATCTTGTTTCACATGTTCCAGACACTTGATGACTAGCTGATTTGGAATACATTGTCACAGAGTCACAGGATCATGCAGGCTGGAAGATCATCTAGATCAGCTAGTCCAACCAAGGTCTGCCAGACCTTTATCATTCATGTTGTTCACAGAGCTTCACCTCACGCAAAGGTGAGACAACAGTCACCTGGCCACTAGACAATTGCCAAAACTAATGTCCTGGTGGCCTTCACTGTCCCGTGAGTCAAAAACCTATGGCCTTTTACTGGTTATGGCAAAAATAGTATTTGCTGGGCTACAAGGCATAGCTCTCTCAACTTTTATTTCAGTTCTGAAATGATAATAGATTTAATCTTTTGGGCATCAGAGGAAAATTTGCGCTAACATTTATTCTATCCAGTTAGAAGACTTTTTAAAAGGTCTCTCATTGCTCCTCTTTTAGTACCTCAGTCATCTCCCAGGGATGCATAGGATGAAGCAGGTCTCCATGCTGGATCTGAGAGGGGGTGGAGGGAGACAGAAAGCTCTGGACTGATCAAGTGTGGGTGTTCAATACTATCGCAAAGGGCAGTAATCGTAGCCTGACATATTTTCAATCTTGAAAGAAAAGATGGGCTGACCCAGACGGCATTCTCCTTCTAAACATGTCACTGATTAGACTCAAAGAAAAATGTTTTCTTGGGCCAAGAGGGAAGTTAAAAGTTCAGGCTTCTATCCTTATGCATTCAATGTAGATTATTTATGCAACTGAAGTCGAGCCCTACTGTTTACTGTGTACTTAGGTCTATATCATCCCTTTACATTACATCAGAGTCAATGCTGAAATGCCAGCAGAGGCCTATGCACTAGCACTGGCCCTTAAGATTGACAAGAGAATCTACTGTGTGACTTGCTACACATTTCAAGCTACAGAGCAGGGACACTAATACTCTTCACCACACTTTCTCCTCCTGCTTTCCCATTTGTGAGGAACCAACCTTCCAGAGCCATCGCAATCCCCTTTCACTGCCGCAGAACTCGCTCTAGGAACTGAGTGCACATGTCAAGCTCTGACGTCACCCGTTCTTTCACAGATGTCTTTCAGCCAAGGTGGGGCTAATTGGTTGAGATACTTTAATAATCATAGCTAGGCTATAAATAAACACAGTATTAGCACAGGCTTCTCTAATTCATTTGCAGGCAGTATAATAAACATATGCATGAACCTTTGAAGTCTCATACCAGATGCCTCAGGAATGCAACAAGCATTACTTCTGATGAAATCAACCATGTTATAAACACAGGTTTTGGAGGGAGGTAAACATGGCTAACTTGGGGAGAAGGGAACAATGGGGATTGTTTTTATAAGAATTCCCTACTTTATTTTAAAATAAAGATTGCCATTAAATGTGGATACATGCTAATCCTTAACTAAAGGAATAAGGAAATAGCTTTCATTGCCTGTAATGATACAAGATACTGTCTATTGATTTGTTCATATATTTATAAGCTACCAGTTAGCTATTCAATATTCTTTGCCTGTAATGTTTCTACCAAAATGGATGTAGACATGAAGTTCGATGTTCCCATGGGAATTTTTCAAGGAGGAGTACTTTCTTTTGCATGGAAATACAGAAGGAGAAAATTGGATAAATTAAATAAAATGACTAGCAGAATGCAGATGACTGTAATAGCTTGGTACATATCTTTTACCATATTAAAAAAAGAAGAAGAAAAAAAGAGAGAACAGTGAAGTAAAAGAAATAATAAATCTAACAACACTCACTATCAGATAATCTTATTAACTTGAAAAGCTAACCAAGGTTGAAGAAACTCAGTAGTATCTATGGTTACATTGCCTACAAACCATTTGGTTACAGCTGGCAATTGTCATATAATAAAGCAAGAAATTATGGTGGTAAGTCATCAGGGAGAACTCTAAATTTTTGGTTGGCTTATGTTTGGCTCTTTCCTGACAGCAGATGGGATTAAGATCGCTTTGTTGCTGTGACTGATTTGCTCTTAGGAGGCAATTTCTGTAGCCTTAAATTTAGCCTTCTGTATACTGAAGCATATGCTCTACTGCCCACAAGACATAATTAATCTAAAATATACACAGATCCTAATCAGTGCTCACTTAGTCTTTCACTAGACTGAAATCATTATTAGATATTACATACAATTTTGAGAAAAATACTGCTTCTGAAGAGGGCCAGATGTTCTTTTTTACAGCTACTGCTTCAGTTTAACTGCATACAAATACCGTATGCTCCGAAGTAAACATGTTAAAACCTAGGAAGAAAGGGTTACATAAATATATATATATATATATGTCAGAGGTAAATGGAAGAGAGGAAAAGTCCCTTGTGACCTCCTCTGGAACCTGTGTAATAAATTTACTTCTGCCTAACTCCATATCAACAAAAAGTAAAAGCATATCCTGCTCAAGCACCCCCTTTTCTTCTGCTCAGAACACAAACAAAATTCTTAGAAATCAGCACTGTTCCTCATGTTTTGCATATATATGATCATTACCTAGAAGCACTATGGCAGAACAGAAATATATGTGTTACTGCATAGAAAGAGAGTGGGAGAAAGAGAAGGCCATAATATGTGCTGATTTTTTCCAGGTTCTATCAATAAAAAGGAAAAAAATAAACATCTCATTGTGTATACCAAATCAATAAATCTATGTATAGACACACAAATACATATAAATACACACATATACATACTTACATATGTATATATATAGACACCAGCATATAGCTTTATTATTTTCTTAGCCACAACAGGAAATACAAATTAAGCATAATATTAAAGATTCTTGTATATAGTTCTTGAATTACAATGGCATGAGGCCAATCTGCCTTTGTAGGTAAGAAAATGTGAGCTCAGAGAAGTTTTTCTTGAAGTTCTAGCTTTTACAAAGAATTTCCCCAAGTGGTTTCTATAATATGAAGCCCCCTCTTAATGCTTTTGGGAACTCTGTGCCTTTGTCAGATCTGAAATTGCCCCAACATTCAGAAGTTACTAAGGTCTGAGGTCTTTTTATTCCATTTAAAGAAGAAAGTCATGAAGCTCTGAATGCCAGTTGTGCTATTTCCCACACCTGCATAAATCTATTCCAGTTTTTTCTTTAATTCTACAGTATGTAAGATGTCAGGGGACCTATGAACAAAGAAAAGAGTTGGGTTTCTATTACAGTCTAAATCAAGATACTTGATTATATTGCAGACTAATTGTTAATATTCTGAAACTGTGATCGTCTGTGTTTTCCTGTTTATTTCAAATAATTTGCTGTCAAATCTACTGTTGCAAGTTAAATGTGATTTCAGTGCATTTATCAGATATATTCATAGCGTTATCACCTAAAATGCATTAGAATGCTATGTTATTTTTTCCTTGGGTCTTTTCATGTTTTGGTTCAAAATCTGCAGATAGGTGTGTAAACTATAGTGGATCCACTCATAACCTTTACCAGTGATGAGGTTTACAGCAGTTGTTAAACCCCTGCATTTAACATTTTGCACTGATTGTGCTATTCCTACAGTATTTATTCTAAAGACCCTGGACTTTCTCTTTGACATCATAATGTTGAGGATATTCAGCCATTGCCTCCAGCTGATCACACCCATAATTTAATTTTCCCTCTCTGCCACAAACTCTCCCTGTTAACACCCTTTTAATAATTCTGAATGATACCAGCATCCTAGCTCTAATTCAAACTCATAACCTGGCCACTGTTGTCAACTCAGAGCTTCTTCTAGATCTTTACATTCAAATCATGCTTCACAAAAACAGCATCTTGCATCACTGAACTACACTATAAGGCAGGATGCAAAATTCTTGGAGCCTAATCCAACCCCTTATGCAGTTTTAAATATATATATCCTTAAAAAAGATTGTTAAAATATTTAGGTAAGAAAATTTGATAGCCTTCCAAACTCTGTTTTCCCACTATTTCCATATCTTTGTAGCCAAATGAAAATTTTTCCTAATATTCAAATCAGAAAATGTACCCTTATTATCCTTTCCTATAGCAATACATTGGATTTTTCCAGAATGTTGTTCTACATATTGGATGACAGCTATTATGTCTCCCTACAATCTTCTCTATTTTTGAGCAATCAAGCCTAATTATTTTAAGCTTTTTTCAAGGCTGTTCTTGTTATTCACAACTGCATTATCTCTCACTGGTCCATACCTTTCTAAAGCAGATATGCTCAAAAGAGGGACACAAAATTCTAGCTGAGATCTTAATAGCAGTGAATGCAGATGAAATAATAGCCTCCTTATAAAGTGTCTCTGTTAATTTAGCAGAGTTAGATTTGTCTCCTTTGAAACCACATCACACTGTTAATTTATATGGAATTCATGATGCATTATAACCTTCAGACATTTTTCTGCCTTACTGATGCCCAGTAATTTTTTTTTCATGTATTTGTTAGATTTCTCCCTACTAGAAGTAGAGTTTTGTTCTTGTCTTTACTGGATTTATCTTGTTGATTTTAGACATCATCTCATTTGTAGTTGTATCAGGAATTCTAACCCTGGTCTTCACAGTATTTGCAATTCTTCTTAGCCTTACTTAATCGTTGGTTTCATACCTGTACCCTCTCTATCAACGTCAGTAATGAAAATACAGGGATCTCACTGAAAGTATCCCAGGCTATAAATTATGCTGCTGCTTCTTCAATCCTGCAGGACTTCTCCTGTTCTCCATAGAGGCTCAAAATAACCACGTACAGGTCAAAGACTATTTTGGATGGATCTTTAAGTACTCCCATCAAATGTTTCATCATGACCTACTAAATGAAAATACTAATCTTTTCCTAATAGTGTCTAGCCTTGTCTAGCCTTATTCATACTGAAAATTAGCTCTTTTTTTTTTTTTAAAAATTAATGTGATTAAGCCTCTGTTTACCATACTTGTAGAAGGGGCGATGAGAATTAATGTGCCACAGATTGCTCAATAAACGTCAGGCAACAGTGAAAGGACTTTTCAGTGATTATTAAAAACAATACAACCTACCATAACTTAATTGCAAAGGTCTGCAATTCCATGTCTCTCCATTTTTGTGATGTCCATGAAGTCTGATGGCAGCTTATTCCCCACTGCTCCCTCCCCAGAAGACTGCATAATTATAAGCCTCTTGATCATGGGCTGTGGTTACATCTGTATTTCTCTGGCAAAAATACCAACCCAAAAGCCTCTTGCCTTCTCATCCATTTACTCAAAAATTTCTGAAAACAGATGTGAACTTGACTAAGGAACTAATATGGCAAAAATAAAGTATTTCCCAGGCTTAATTTTTATTAGGATTGAGGAAACTTTCCAGGTCATCTCATGGCCACAAGAATAGTTGGGCTAGTACATTCAAAGCGTGGATATGTGACAGGAATGAGCAACAGTGAACAAACGCCACTTAAATCCCTGTAAACAGCATTGCCATGGAATATAAACCCCTTCCCTTGTTTAGCAGTTCAGTACTTGAAACAGGCACTTGATTCAGCCAGGTTTCCTTCATAGCCAGTGGAGAAAAATAGGCATTTCTAGGTCACAATTTTTATCATTGGAAAAGAAGCATACAGAGAGGGTCAAACTAATACATCTTAAAAGTACCTATTTCTTTCTATTCATATCACGATTGATCTGATCTAAAGTGGTTTTGCAGCAGGCATACTGATG